>NC_134688.1:20690338-20990338 GCF_050947455.1 Rhinoderma darwinii | reverse complement strand
TCCGCCAAGCGGCAAATTCTCTGACAATCTCACCGGTAAGAGAAAAAACATTTACAGCCTGAGCCTACATTGTAATAATGAACTATCAGCCCCATTGAATTATACCTCCCAGTGTTATATATTATGTATCATCAGAAAATTAATTATAAATCGGGTTTTTAACTATAAAAATATATTTTTAACAACCTGGTCTTTTTTATGAGAGCTATTGTGACATCACAAGTGGTTTTAGTCAGGACACATGATGTGACATCACAAATATGTTTCTTTTAAGTAAAGCACTATGACATCACCAGTGGGTTACAAATAAGTAACATTCTGTGACATCACAATTAGTTTCAGTAAGATGAGCTCAGCGGTGGATATACCATATGTATCATGAAATTAGCAGTTGGAAACAATTAACTATTTCGCCCAGGGGTGCTCTGCTCTTGGTGCTCACCTCTGTGCATAATATTGAGCATATAGTCATGACATCTCTATGGACAAACGTTCACAGTTTTAAAAGCATACAAACTGTTTATTAGCAGCTTCATAAATTGGGTTTCTGTGGCTGAGCAGTTCCAAAGAAACCTGAGATCACCATGTCCAATGCTGAACAATATCAGGGCAGAGGGGTAGGAAGAGTAGGTGGTTGCCTAGGGTGCCTTTGAGAAAGGGGGTACAAAACTCCAAAAGATGTTCTGCCTTTACATTTCTTTCTACAACCAATTGGATGCTGTGTCCGAGCTGATAATAATGCTGTAGGTGCCAGGGTCAGATGAGCGCTTCTCTGGAGGAACGTATCACATATCACCAGCTAACAGTCTGATGAACGAATATTGGTCCTACAGATGCCAGGAGGACACTTTCTGTCCAGATGCATAGTGGTGGAGAACAAACAATGGTCATTGGATATTATTTATAGCTTGCACTAGACCCTTACACCATACTATGATGTTCTAGGCAATCATGTGCTTCCAAGTTCAGGGTAACAGTTTGTGGAAGACTTTCTTGTTTTAACATGACCAATACCCCTGAGAAAAAGGTAAGGGCAATAAATATAATGGTTTGCTGAGTTTAGAGGGATTGTCAGATTCGGACAATCCCTACTTGTTAGAATGATCCACTGTGAATGGTCCAAAGTGACCCACTGCTTGGACTCCCAGCGATCAGCTGTGATCTGTGATCATTAACATCAATGTATTTTCTGCACAATGCAGGACAGGTCCTCTAGAGCTGCTCTTCCCTTTGACCAAGAGATGATGGTCCTAAACAGAGGGCCCCCTCTGTTAGCTCAACATTTCCTAATAGGTTATATGAAAATAGGGTTTAATAATTAGACAATCTCTTTAATTGATTTATGAGGACTTGACAGGTCTGAAAGCGACCCTAACCTCAACTCATCAAACACCTCTGTGATGAATAGGCATGTCAACTATGAGCCAGACCAATATCAGTGAATGGACTTTAATCCCTTAAACCATGTAGCAAGTGTTATGCCTTCAAAGAGGAGTTCCAACCCCGTGTTCCCTCTGAACTGTGGCGAACATTTCCCCTGCAGTGGCCGCTGTGTAGTATTATGTAGCCTAAATGCCAGCCTTTCAAATTGATGGGCATCATCATGCCGGGTCAGCTGGAGCAGCTCTCTGTACTGGTACATATAGGGGGCCTTGAGCAGGCAACCGCCCTTTATGACATGCAAATGCCCGGTATCAGTCCCATCAGGCCGCTCTCTACGGCAGATATACCACTGCTTGGAGGATAGAAGCAGGAGGACCCTGTGATATGTGGGACACTGTTCTTGTGTGGCAGAAGAAATTCATTTTTACTGAACATTCCCTTTTTATTACATTTTTAACTGAATATTGTTCTTTAAATTATTTACCATGGACAAATCATAAATAATGTAACTGCTTCTCCAAAACTGTGTTACATGAACGGCAAATTACAATGAATTTTATGGTTCATAGCTTGAAGGACTTTGATCTACAAATTGTGTATGTTGTTGGCAGGAGATGTAATACGATATGCTACATGGGTCATATGCATTATGTACATGTATGTCATGATTTTGCACGAGTTGTATGGATCTGGAATACAGCACCCATAGAAGTGTTTGGGGCCATACTATGCGCCTCAAGTTTCGAACAGGGGCTCTGTGGGGTCTGTGTGTGCTGCCATAAAGACTCTGTGTTGATGCATATTGGAAAAATAAATATACAAAAAAGATAAGGAGCATTTTCCTGTTAAAATATTGTAGCAGTAATAAAGGCCAATAACTAAAAGTAGCCATTTCTCACAAGGTCTTAGGCCAGTGACTTTAGACAAGAGGACACAAACCAAACAAAGTTGAACAATAATTATGTCTATGTTATTACATTGAATTACATGTTTGAACTGCCGAGGACACCTGTTCTTTAATGGGTCCCCCAAAGACAAGAGTTACAGATGCAAATTCAAAGTACCCAGTATTATTTAGTGATGTATGGTAGTATTATTATGTAGAAATTATATGGCAGTGTCCTCTTTAAGGGAATATTGGATACTACATATAATTTGGTTACTACAGTACTTGTTGGTATTATATGGGCTATATATGGGCGTATTATCTTGGCACTATGTGGCAGTAAAATTTTGGATTAAAATATAAGCAGAAATGGCAGGCAACGGGGGCCAACTTTGATGGTTCTCCCGTGTGGTGTAGTATACAGGATTTGTCAGCTCTCCTGTGTGGTGTAGTATAGAGTACATGTCAGTTCCCCTGTGTGGTGTAGTATAGAGGATCTGGCAGCTCCCCTGTGTGGTGTAGTATAGAGGAGCTGTCAGCTCTCCTGTGTGGTGTAGTATAGAGGATCTGTCAGCTCCCCTGTGTGGTGTAGTATAGAGGAGCTGTCAGCTCTCCTGTGTGGTGTAGTATAGAAGATCTGTCAGTTCTCCTGTGTGGTGTAGTATAGAGTACATGTCAGTTCCCCTGTGTGGTGTAGTATAGAGGATCTGTCAGTTCTCCTGTGTGGTGTAGGATAGAGTATCTGCCAGCTCTCGTGTGTGGTGCGGTATAAAGGATCTGTCAGCTCTCCTGTGTGGTGTAATATAGAGGAGATGTCAGTTCCCCTGTGTGGTGTAGTATATAGGATCTGTAAGCTCTCCTGTGTGGTGTAGTATAGAGGAGCTGTCAGCTCTCCTGTGTGGTGTAGTATAGAGTGCATGTCAGTTCTCCTGTGTGGTGTAGTATAGAGGAGCTGTCAGCTCTCCTGTGTGGTGTGGTGTAGTATAGAGGATCTGTCAGCTCTCCTGTGTGGTGTAGTATAGAGGATCTGTCAGCTCTCCTGTGAGTGTAGTATATAGGATCTGTCAGCTCTCCTGTGTGGTGTAGTATAGAGGACATGTCCGTTCCCCTGTGAGGTGTAGTATAGAGGATCTGTCAGCTCTACTGTGTGGCATAGCATAGGGGACCTGTCAGGTCTCCTGTGTGGGGTAGTATAGAGGATCTGTCAGCTCTCCTGTGTGGTATAGTATAGAGGATCTGTCAGCTCTCCTGTGTGGTGTAGTATAGAGGAGCTGTCAGCTCTCCTGTGTGGTGTAGTATAGAGTACATGTCAGTTCCCTTGTGTGGTGTAGTATAGAGGATCTGTCAGTTCTTCTGTGTGGTGTAGGATAGAGTATCTGCCAGCTCTCATGTGTGGTGCGGTTTAAAGGACCTGTCAGCTCTCCTGTGTGGTGTAATATAGAGGAGATGTCAGTTCCCCTGTGTGGTGTAGTATATAGGATCTGTCAGCTCTCCTGTGTGGTGTAGTATAGAGGATCTGTCAGCTCTCCTGCGTGGTGTAGTATAGAGGATCTGTCAGTTCTCCTGTGTGGTGTAGTATAGAGGAGCTGTCAGCTCTCCTGCGTGGTGTAGTATAGAGGATCTGTCAGTTCTCCTGTGTGGTGTAGTATAGAGGATCTCTCAGCTCTCCTGTGTGGTGTAGTATAGAGGATCTGTCAGTTCTCCGGTGTGGTGTAGTATAGAGGGGCTGTCAGCTCCCCTGTGTGGTGTAGTATAGAGGATCTGTCAGCTCTCCTGGGTGGTGTAGTATAGAGGATCTGTCAGCTCCCCTGTGTGATGTAGTATAAAGGAGCTGTCAGCTCTCCTGTGTGGTGTAGTATAGAGGAGCTGTCAGCTCTCATGTGCGGTGTAGTATAGAGGAGCTGTCAGCTCTCCTGTGTGGTATAGTATAGAGTATGTGTCAGTTCTCCTGTGTGGTGTAGGATAGAGTATCTGCCAGCTCTCCTGTGTGGTGCGGTATAGAGGATCTGTCAGCTCTCCTGTGTGGTGTAATATAGAGGAGATGTCAGTTCTCCTGTGTGGTGTAGTATATAGGATCTGTCAGCTCTCCTGTGTGGTGTAGTATAGAAGATCTGTCAGTTCTCCTGTGTGGTGTAGTATAGAGTACATGTCAGTTCCCCTGTGTGGTGTAGTATAGAGGATCTGTCAGTTCTCCTGTGTGGTGTAGGATAGAGTATCTGCCAGCTCTCGTGTGTGGTGCGGTATAAAGGATCTGTCAGCTCTCCTGTGTGGTGTAATATAGAGGAGATGTCAGTTCCCCTGTGTGGTGTAGTATATAGGATCTGTAAGCTCTCCTGTGTGGTGTAGTATAGAGGAGCTGTCAGCTCTCCTGTGTGGTGTAGTATAGAGTGCATGTCAGTTCCTCTGTGTGGTGTAGTATAGAGGATCTGTCAGCTCCCCTGTGTGGTGTAGTATAGAGGAGATGTCAGCTCTCCTGTGTGGTGTAGTATAGAGGATCTGTCAGTTCTCCTGTGTGGTGTAGTATAGAGGAGCTGTCAGCTCTCCTGTGTGGTGTGGTGTAGTATAGAGGATCTGTCAGCTCTCCTGTGTGGTGTAGTATAGAGGATCTGTCAGCTCTCCTGTGAGTGTAGTATATAGGATCTGTCAGCTCTCCTGTGTGGTGTAGTATAGAGGACATGTCCGTTCCCCTGTGAGGTGTAGTATAGAGGATCTGTCAGCTCTACTGTGTGGCATAGCATAGAGGACCTGTCAGGTCTCCTGTGTGGGGTAGTATAGAGGATCTGTCAGCTCTCCTGTGTGGTATAGTATAGAGGAGCTGTCAGCTCTCCTGTGTGGTATAGTATAGAGGATCTGTCAGCTCTCCTGTGTGGTGTAGTATAGAGGAGCTGTCAGCTCTCCTGTGTGGTGTAGTATAGAGTACATGTCAGTTCCCTTGTGTGGTGTAGTATAGAGGATCTGTCAGTTCTCCTGTGTGGTGTAGGATAGAGTATCTGCCAGCTCTCGTGTGTGGTGCGGTTTAAAGGATCTGTCAGCTCTCCTGTGTGGTGTAATATAGAGGAGATGTCAGTTCCCCTGTGTGGTGTAGTATATAGGATCTGTCAGCTCTCCTGTGTGGTGTAGTATAGAGGATCTGTCAGCTCTCCTGCGTGGTGTAGTATAGAGGATCTGTCAGTTCTCCTGTGTGGTGTAGTATAGAGGAGCTGTCAGCTCTCCTGCGTGGTGTAGTATAGAGGATCTGTCAGTTCTCCTGTGTGGTGTAGTATAGAGGATCTCTCAGCTCTCCTGTGTGGTGTAGTATAGAGGATCTGTCAGTTCTCCGGTGTGGTGTAGTATAGAGGGGCTGTCAGCTCCCCTGTGTGGTGTAGTATAGAGGATCTGTCAGCTCTCCTGGGTGGTGTAGTATAGAGGATCTGTCAGCTCTCCTGGGTGGTGTAGTATAGAGGATCTGTCAGCTCTCCTGTGTGATGTAGTATAAAGGAGCTGTCAGCTCTCCTGTGTGGTGTAGTATAGAGGAGCTGTCAGCTCTCATGTGCGGTGTAGTATAGAGGAGCTGTCAGCTCTCCTGTGTGGTATAGTATAGAGTATGTGTCAGTTCTCCTGTGTGGTGTAGGATAGAGTATCTGCCAGCTCTCCTGTGTGGTGCGGTATAGAGGATCTGTCAGCTCTCCTGTGTGGTGTAATATAGAGGAGATGTCAGTTCTCCTGTGTGGTGTAGTATATAGGATCTGTCAGCTCTCCTGTGTGGTGTAGTATAGAAGATCTGTCAGTTCTCCTGTGTGGTGTAGTATAGAGTACATGTCAGTTCCCCTGTGTGGTGTAGTATAGAGGATCTGTCAGTTCTCCTGTGTGGTGTAGGATAGAGTATCTGCCAGCTCTCGTGTGTGGTGCGGTATAAAGGATCTGTCAGCTCTCCTGTGTGGTGTAATATAGAGGAGATGTCAGTTCCCCTGTGTGGTGTAGTATATAGGATCTGTAAGCTCTCCTGTGTGGTGTAGTATAGAGGAGCTGTCAGCTCTCCTGTGTGGTGTAGTATAGAGTGCATGTCAGTTCCTCTGTGTGGTGTAGTATAGAGGATCTGTCAGCTCCCCTGTGTGGTGTAGTATAGAGGAGATGTCAGCTCTCCTGTGTGGTGTAGTATAGAGGATCTGTCAGTTCTCCTGTGTGGTGTAGTATAGAGGAGCTGTCAGCTCTCCTGTGTGGTGTGGTGTAGTATAGAGGATCTGTCAGCTCTCCTGTGTGGTGTAGTATAGAGGATCTGTCAGCTCTCCTGTGAGTGTAGTATATAGGATCTGTCAGCTCTCCTGTGTGGTGTATTATAGAGGACATGTCCGTTCCCCTGTGAGGTGTAGTATAGAGGATCTGTCAGCTCTACTGTGTGGCATAGCATAGAGGACCTGTCAGGTCTCCTGTGTGGGGTAGTATAGAGGATCTGTCAGCTCTCCTGTGTGGTATAGTATAGAGGATCTGTCAGCTCTCCTGTGTGGTGTAGTATAGAGGAGCTGTCAGCTCTCCTGTGTGGTGTAGTATAGAGTACATGTCAGTTCCCTTGTGTGGTGTAGTATAGAGGATCTGTCAGTTCTCCTGTGTGGTGTAGGATAGAGTATCTGCCAGCTCTCGTGTGTGGTGCGGTTTAAAGGATCTGTCAGCTCTCCTGTGTGGTGTAATATAGAGATGTCAGTTCCCCTGTGTGGTGTAGTATATAGGATCTGTCAGCTCTCCTGTGTGGTGTAGTATAGAGGAGCTGTCAGCTCCCCTGTGTGGTGTAGTATAGAGGATCTGTCAGCTCCCCTGTGTGGTGTAGTATAGAGGACATGTCCGTTCCCCTGTGAGGTGTAGTATAGAGGATCTGTCAGCTCTACTTTGTGGCATAGCATAGAGGACCTGTCAGGTCTCCTGTGTGGGGTAGTATAGAGGATCTGTCAGCTCTCCTGTGTGGTATAGTATAGAGGATCTGTCACCTCTCCTGTGTGGTGTAGTATAGAGGATCTGTCAGCTCTCCTGTGTGGTGTAGTATAGAGGATCTGTCAGCTCTCCTGTGTGGTGTAGTATGGAGGAGCTGTCAGTTCTCCTGTGTGGTGTAGTGTAGAGGATCAGTCATCTCTCCTGCGCGGTGTAGAATAAAGGATCTCTGAGCTCTCCTGTGTGATCTAATATAGGGGATCTGTCAGCTCTCCTGTGTGGTGTAATATAGGGGATCTGTCAGATCTTCTGATCTGTCTGTTTTAGTGAATACTTTTATTCCCTATGAAATAACATTTCTGGGGCATCTTTTCTTACAACTATGCGTTGTGCCTTTTTTTCGTTATTACTCCTGGAAATATATGAAAAATTTGACAACGTGCGTTGCTAATCCCCTTGTCAATAAAGCTTGTCTCCACACACTCTGACACTGTTCAATTAGTGCTGACACCAGGAGCGTAGCTAAATGCTCATGGGCCCAGATGCAAATGTTCTTCTTGGGCCCCCCCCCAAACTTCTCATGGCCGACGGCCCGCAGCTTTCATCTGCATCGCTGGGTCTCCTAAGTGACCCAACGATGCAGCACTAGCAGTCAGGGGCGTCACTAATGTCTTGAAACGTCAGGGGAAATAGCCCCAATACATATACCCCCCCATAAAATGTGTGTGCGTTTATGTATATGTGTATACAGGAGACAGCATATCTATAGCACTACGACCCTATAGCTATGGATAGGATTATATATATGGCCCAGCAGACAGTATCACACATAATAGGATTAGATACAGTGGTTCAGCAGACAGTATCACACATTATAGGATTAGATACAGTGGCTCAGCAGACCGTATCACACATGATGGGATTAGACACAGTGGCTCAGCAGACAGTATCACACATGATAGGATTAGATATAGGGCAGCAGCAGCCTAGCATTACCAGGGTGGGTAGGGCCACTGTGTTTGGCCTTTCCCAGCCTAATAATACCAGCCTGCGGTCGCCCCAGTACCCGACCATCACTGCAGATGTTCGGGTACTGGATGGTACCCGTCCCTTCCCATTACCCCTGGTGGCGGAGGGTACCGAGGGTAATAATGGGGGTGACTGTTAGCCTTCTGCACAGGGTTCCGTTGTTTTGACAGAATCAATAACGCAGTGGACTGCGCTATTTGTTGCGTCAAGAACAATGGAAACCTGTCACAATGGTGACAAACGGCAACCTTTAGCAACGTTGCCGTTCCATTGAGGGGTTACCCGACAGATACCTCTGACGAAACCCCTCAATGGAAGGGCAACGCTGATGTGAACACAGCCCTAACACATATGGTAGGCTTAGCTATAGGCAGGGCCGCCATCAGGAATTTCAGGGCCCCCTACAGCTAAATTTTCTGGGCCCCCCTACCGTGGCACCGCCTGTTAACGGTACTCCGTCCAGCACTATATCATGGTACCCAGGGCCGCCATCAGGGGGGGGGGGGTATTAGGGGTACTGATGTGAGAGGCCCGGCCAAACCTAATTGAAAGGGGGGCCCGGCAACTGCCGGACTTGCCTTTGGTAGAAAAAAAACAGGCCCCTGCAATGGGGCCCGTTTTTTTCACCAAAAGAATGTCGTGAGCTGCGGGCCCCCCTTTCAATTAGGTTTGGCCGGGCCTCTCACATCAGTACCCATAATACCCCCCCCCCCCCCTGATGGCGGCCCTGGGTAGCATGGGGGCCGTCAAACACAAACTCCCGCGCATGCGCACCCGCGACCGCCTGGAACCGCGCACCGAATTTTGAGGCAGATTTTGACCTGCCCACACTATCTTGCCGCGTTTCTTGCCCGCGGCGATTGAGGACAGCAGACAAAAAACGCAGCGAAAAATGAATTTTCTGCCTCCCATTGATTTCGAACCGCGTCAAGAAAGGACGTGCTGCTTTTTCTTTTTTCTGCGACTGGCTCCCATTGATTTCAGATTAAATCAATGGGAGGCGGTTTTAGAAGTTGTTTGGTGCTGATTCTGACGCAGTGTCCGAGTCAATATCAAGGCCCAAAAACTCTGTGAACTGGGCCTTATTGTTAGGGCTTATTCAGACGAACGTGTAATACATCCGTGCAACGTGCGTGATTTTCAAGCGCCTCGCACGGACCTATGTTACTCTATGGGGCCGTGCAGACTGTCCGTGAGTTTCATGCAGCGTGTGTCCGTGTGTCCGCTGCATAAAACTCACGACATGTCCGATATTTGTGCATTGTTCGCGCATCACGCACCCATTGAAGTCAATGGGTGCGTGAAAATCACGGCCAGCACTTCCGCAGCAGTATAAACTATGAATGAAAACAGAAAAGCACCACGTGCTACAAACATACAAACAGTGTCATAATGATGGCGGCTGCGCGAAAATCACAAATTAGAAAAAAAAAGTCACTTTTTTAAATTTTTAAAAAAGTTTAGACTTGCCCCGGCTGTAGTCCTGGTGACGCGATCCTCTATTCTTAGCGCAGCCCCGCCTCCTGTCATGACGTTTCATACCATGTGACTGCTGCAGCGGTCACATGGTCTACAGCGTCATCCCAGGAGGCGGGGCTACGTTCAGAAGAGAGAGATGCGTCACCTAAACGACGGCCAGGGCAAGTCTAAACTTTTTTTATCAATTTAAAAAAGTACCTTTTTTTTTTCTCATTTGTGATTTTTGCAGAGGAGCAGCGATTCCGCAGAATAAATTGACATGCTGCGACTTAAAAAGCCACACGGCAGGTCAATTTTTTTTGCAGCGTGTGGATGAGATTTTTTCAAATCTCACCCACTCGGCTGCGACTGTGATACGCTGCGGATTTTCCACAATAAAATGTGTTGCATAAAATCCGCAGTGTTCATGCCTAGTGTGTTCCTACCCTAAGGCCGGATTTACACAAGCGTGTGCTTTTTGCGCGCGCAAAAACGTGGCATTTTGCGCATGCAAAAGGTCCATAACAGCTCCGTGTGTCAGCAGCGTATGATGCGCGGCTGCGTGATTTTCCCGCAGCCGCCATCATTATGACCCTCTGTATGTATGTTTGTAGCACGTGGTGCTTTTCTGTTTTCATTCATAGTTTATACTGCTGCGGAAGTGCTGGGCGGTATTTTCACGCACCCATTGACTTCAATGGGTGCGTGATGCGTGAATAATGCACAAATATAGGACGTCGTGAGTTTTACGCAGCGGACACACGCTGCATGAAAGTCACTGACAGTCTGCACGGCCCCATAGAGTAAGGCCTCATGCACACGACCGTATTTTTTCCCACACGTAAATACTGGCGTAAATACGGGTCCGGTGTCACACGTATTCGACCCGTTTTGCACCAGTATTTACGGACCCGTGCCCGTAAATATGGGTCCGGTGTCACCCGTATTCCACCCGTATTTACGGGCACGTTTTTGGCGGCAAAATAGCACTGCACTAATCGGCAGCCCCTTCTCTCTATCAGTGCAGGACAGAGAGAAGGGACAGCCCTTTCTGTAATAAAAGTTAAAGAAATTCATACTTACCGGCCGTTGTCTTGGTGACGCGTCCCTCTCTTCACATCCAGCCTGACATCCCTGGATGACGCGGCAGTCCATGTGACCGCTGCAGCCTGTGATTGACCTGTGATTGGCTGCAGTGGTCACATGGGCTGAAACGTCATTCAGGGACGGCCAGGACGTCGGGCCGGATGTCGAGAGGGACGCGTCACCAAGGCAACGGCCGGGAGACCGGACTGGAGGAAGCAGGAAGTTCTCGGTAAGTATGAACGTCTTTTATTTTTATTTTTTACAGGTTGCTCTTTATTCTGATCGGTAGTCACTGTCCAGGGTGTTGAAAGAGTTACTGCCGATCAGTTAACTCTTTCAGCTCCCTGGACAGTGACTATTTACTGACGTCGCTTAGCAACGCTACCGTAATGACGGGTGCACACACGTAGTCACCCGTAATTACAGGAGCCCCATAGACTTCTATGGACTGTCCGTGCCGTTATTACGGCCTGAAATAGGACATGTTCTATCTTTTTCAACTGCACGGGCACCTTCCCGTAAGAAAACGGGAAGGTACCCGTGGCCAATAGAAGTCTATGAGCCCGTTATTACGGGTCGTAATTACGACCCGTAATAACGGGAGTTTTTACGGTCGTGTGCATGAGGCCTTACATAGGTCTGTGCGAGGCGCGTGAAAATCACACACGTTGCACGGATGTATTACACGTTCGTCTGAATAAGCCCTAACAATAAGGCCCAGTTCACAGAGTTTTTGGGCCTTGATATTGACTCGGACACTGCGTCAGAATCAGCACCAAAGAACTTCCAAAACCGCCTCCCATTGATTTAATCTGAAAGCAATGGGAGCCAGTCGCGGAAAAAAGAAAAAGCAGCACGTCCTTTCTTGCCGCGGTTCCGCCTCTGACCTCCCATCGAAATCAATGGGAGGCAGAAAATGCATTTTTCGCTGCGTTTTTTGTCTGCTGTCCTCAATCACCGCGGGCAAAAAACGCAGCAAAAAACGCGGCAAGATAGTGTGGGCAGGTCAAAATCTGCCTCAAAATTCTTTAAGGAATTTTGAGGCAGATTTTTTCGGCCTGCAAAATACTCTGTGTGAACAGGGCCATACATAAACAGCACTTTGAGACACTTTACTCACCGTGTCAGAAGAGCTGCTCCCACTCCAGTCCTCTTCAGGCGATGTCTTCGGTCCAGATTTCATCCTTCACCTTCACCTCCAGGCTCCAGAAAATGGCGGGGATCGTAGAACTCCTGCCGCCGCGCAACAACTAGACTCCTCCCCCTCTCCTTACGCAGCTACGCTCTGGAGAAGAAGGAGGAGGAGGCGGAGGCGGAGTCGGATGAGGAGGCGGAGGAGGAGGACGAGGAGGCGGAGGAGGAGGACGAGGAGGCGGAGTCGGAGGCGGAGTCGGACGAGGAGGCGGAAGAGGAGGACGAGGAGGACGAGGAGGCGGAGGAGGAGGACGAGGAGGACGAGGAGGCGGAGTCGGAGGCGGGCCAGCAGGTAACTAGACTGTGCGCCGCTGTCCCTGTGTGGCTGTCCTTCCCCGTAGATCGGTCGATGTACTTGTGTTGCGGGCGCACCGCCTCCCTCTCGGCGGCGCGCCTGGTCGTTCGCGCGTGGGCGCGCGCTTGCGGACATGCGCGCGGGCGCGCTCCTGCGGTCGTTCGCGCGCGGTCGCGCGCGCGCTCGTACGCGCGCAAGCGGGCGGTGTTTCGCGGCGGTGTAAGATGAGAGGGGGGCCCGCAGCTCACGGCGGTGTTTGACGAGAGGGGGGCCCGCAGTTCACGACATTGTTTTGGTGAAAAGAACAGGCCCCATTGCAGGGGCCTGTTTTTTTCTACCAAAGGCAAGTCGCGGCAGTTGCCGGGCCCCCCTTTCAATTAAGTTTGGCCGGGCCCCCTACAGTAGTACCCCTAATACCCCCCTGATGGGGGCCCTGGCTATTGGGCCCATGTGCATGTGTGATACTGTTTGTTGGACCCTGTATCTAAGCCTAAGGTAGGCTTAGATACAGGGTCCAGCAGACAGTAATCTTATACAGTATAAGATTTCGGTCTGCTGGGTCCCTGTATCTAAGCCTACCACATGGTTGGCTTAAAAGGGGTTGTCCAGTCCCTAAACATTGATAGCCTATCCTCAGGACAGGCCATCAATGGGCTTCCGGGACCCCGACAATATGCTGTTTTGAAAGGGGTGCAGCGCTCGTACAAGTGCTGCTTCCCCTTCATTTCCCGTACTTGCTCAATCTGTGAATCGCTGACACATCCGTGTCAGTGATTCACAGTGTGAGAAAGTGACCGGAATGAAGGGGAAGTAGCGCTCGTACGAGCGCTGCACCCCCTTCAAAACAGCTGATTGGCGGGGGTCCCGGGAGTCGGACCCTGACCTATCAGCTCCAGCAGACATTGGTATTAAAATTACCCTCCTCTTCGGCCTCAATAGAGGTCCTGATTCCATCCAGGGTCGGGATGTTGTGCGCAGCGATGTGACATCAGAACCACTGCGCTCCAGAACGAGGAGGGTAAGTACTGACAGTTAGTATAGTAATGGGGGCCCGTGTAGTTTATTACATAGGCCCCAGTTTCTATAGTAACTTTTCATTGATGTGGTGCGGGGGGGGGGCCTCCCTGGCTTCGGGGCCCGGTCGCAATAGCGACCGCTGCGACCCCTATAGATACGCCATTGGCTGAAGCTGTCAGACTGTAAGGGCTCTATAAGTGAATATTTTACCAATATACATTGAAAAACAGAATATCACCTAGATATCCTAAATGTTCTATGCACACTCTTTAAATATTTAATAAGCACAGAAAAGGCGCAGCTGCCCGAACATGATTTAGTAAGCAAACATGAGAGACAAGGAAGGTACGATATTTGATTTTCAGAGATGTGGGCCATATTCTGCAGAAATGTTCGTCTAAAACAAACACTTCTGTGAAAGTCTGGACGTGTGCCAAACAATGGGAGAGGTGGAATATGCACAGATCAGCGGCGCTTCAGCCTGAATTCTGAACAACACACATGGAGAAGTGATAGTATCTGTAAGACATGAAAGAATGGAAAGACTGTGCGCATGCCACCATCCCGCAAAGGCCAGGGGGGAGGGGGTTTATCTATAACCCTTAAATAATTAGACCGACACCAATTTCCTTTTAACGTGGGTTGACTCGAGGGTCGGCCACAGCTTTATTTATTATTTCTTTATTATCCAATTTCCACATAACTTATTAACCGTTTCATACCCGTATGCCAGCCTGCCTAGGGCAGGGCATGTAGGTCACTTTTCTTATAACAAAATAACGCCTGCTGTGACATATGAACACCCCAACACTCCATCATGTTCACCACCACTTCGCCAGAACCATATCATCCCCATCACACGCAGTACAAAATTCCAAAATAGCACCAATCGACCTAAACCGCTCATGAAACTAACCGGTTAACTTGTCCTAAGCCCTTCCTTCGCCCCCCAACTCTTTTTTTTTTTTTTTTTTATATTCTTATTATTTTTTTATTTTTTTTTTTATAACCAGTCGATCCCGTGAGGCCCTCACAACCCAAACATAGGGAGGGAGGGTGGGACACGCAAACGGCCAGAAGAGGAAGATGGCCGCCCTCCGCTGCCTTAAGAAACCTTTGCCATGCAGGGAGGGTCCCCCGACCACAGCCCGCCTCCGGAACGCCCATAGGGGCGGGTCCTTATGCCATTACGATTCCTTACACCCGCTACGCTGCTCCCTGCTCTACCCGCCCTGTCCTGCCTGTTAGCCCCCTTTTAACCCCCGTTGTGCCGCACAGTCATGAGCCCAGCGGCTAATACGCCTGAGGGCTTCCAGGGACAATGTCAGCAAAATGTTTACAACACTGAGTAGATGTAAAGAAACCCTCAGGTCATAATTACAGGAAATCTAATTTAGAAACTTAATTGGCAACTATAGGCTCTGTTCTATCTATCTATCTATCTATCTATCTATCTATCTATCTATCTATCTATCTATCTATCTATCTATCTATCTATCTATCTATCTATCTATCTATCTATCTATCTATCTGGACCGATTCTATCTTTTGTGCTGTCTGAGGCAAAAATTTAAATGGCGCCCCCCAGATTTTGATTGACAACCCCCTGACTGTTCTACATCACTAGCAGCCTCCTCCAACTCCTGCAGATGCACCATTGACTTGTACTGGCATGCTATTGACTTGTACTGGTGCTGTCGGGCAGAACAAACCTCGCGGCATGATGCATGCCCAAGTAGTACAAGGCAATGGCGCATCCGAGAAAGTTGGATGAGACTGGTAGTGATGTATAACAGCCAGGGGAATGTCAATCAAGCACGATCACGTCATCACACTGCTTGTATCGTTGAAAGGCGCTGATTGGCAGGGCAGAATGACTTGCTCCACCAATCAGCGCTTTCGGTAGCGGGGAGCGTTATCAAAAGGCGCTGACTGGTGGGGCAAGTCATTCTGCCGTGCCAATCAGTGACATTGTAAGACTCTGAATGGTCATTGCTTATGCATGTAATTGTATCTGCGATCTACAATTAGTGCAGGAGGGGGTGGCGGCGGCTGATTTCAGTGGCACTGCCACCCCCTCAGAGGCAGCAGGCCGCCTGAGGCGAGATGCTCATCTCGCCTCATGGACGGTGCTGCCATGCTATCTGTCTGTCTGTCTGTCTGTCTGTCTGTCTGTCTGTCTATCTATCTATCTATCTATCTATCTATCTATCTATCTATCTATCTATCTATCTATCTATCTATCTATCTATCTATCTATCTATCACGTCTGCGGTTGCCAACCACGAACTCCTCTCATACTGCCAACCTCTTTCTCTCCAGAGATGCCAGCACATGCGGCCGTCCTGTCCCGCAGTGACCACTAGCGTGCGCACGCTAGCACAGTCCAGCCCTAAAGAGCCAGAGCGCACACATGTATGAGATTGAGCTGATTGTTCCCAATTCACCCTGGACTATAAGAAGGGCCCTGCGCCTTCCTTCATTGACTGAGCGTTTTTCTACCTACCCGTGTTAGTCTTTGCAAATGGTCCCTTGAGTGTTTTCCAGTTCCCAGTGTTCCCGTTCCTGCAACCTGTATCCTGTTTCCCATGCTACCGTGTTCCTGTGCTGTACAAAGTTGGAGCCGTGTTGTGTCGCCTGCTACATCCGCTGTGTTTCACTGCACCTGTTGTCTGGCTGCTGCCAGAGTTCCATCCGAGCCTAAACCATCGCTACTGTCTGAACTGCCACAGGTACCTTTATCCTAACTATAGACATTGACTTTGTACCCGGTTTTGCCGTCTGCTATACCGCTAGGGGGGTACGGCCTAGTGTGTCTACATACCCACAGATCGTGAGACTATCTGTCTGTCTGTCTTATAGATGGGACATTTGTCTTTCCACGTCTTTGGTATCATTTCATTTTATATTAGAATTGGATTTGACTTAATCTACACTCTTTGTTTTCTTGACATTGGGGGCTGAATATAAAATCTTCCGGGGAAATAATAGTGTAATGCAGGGGTCTCAAACTCGGCCGGGTAAGTGGGCCACATATAGAAAAAATGGGAAGTTGACGGGCCGCATTACTTTCAAACTTGATACAATCCAAAATTATTGTTAATCAATTAGTTATTTGAACTACTATAACACTATATTACTATAATAACAATACTACATTACTATAATAATACCGCTAGGTTTGAAATTTGAGAGAATTCTCCACATGCTTATTTCAACAATCCAGTTTTCCAGTTTTCCCTTTTTAGATAATGCCACAGTGCCCTCTGTAGATAATGCCACAGTGCCATCTGTAGATAATGCCACAGTGCCCACTGTAGATAATGCAACACACCCCTAGATAATGACACAGTGTCCTCTGTAGATACTGCCACACACCCACTTGTAGATAATGCCACAGTGCCCTATGTAGATGCTGCCACAGTGCCCTCTGTAGATGCTACCACATTGCCCTCTGTAGGTTCTACCACAGTGCCCTTTGTAGACGCTACCACAGTGCCCTCTGTAGATGCTACCACAGTGCCCTCCGTAGATGCTGCCACAGTGCCCTCAGTAGATGCTGCCACAGTGCCCTCCACAGATGCTGCCATAGTGCCATCCGCAGAAGCTGCAACATTGCCCTCCGCAGATGCTGCCACAATGCCCTCTGCAGATAATGCCACACACACCCCAAGAAGATAGCTCCATTGGGGCTCCCTCTAGGAGTGGAATCCACAGCCAGAGCGTTGCCGATGCTTTGGCTGGAGATTCCTCTGCTGTTGGAGCCCCTGACATCACTGTCCATACACTGTGACGTCAGGGAATCCTCCTGGACGGGAATGTGATATCAGGGGCAACCCCAGAGCCAGTGTCCCAGAGCAGAGCACAAGTATAGGCTAGGCGCCGGAACTCTGGGGAAGCCACTGACATCAGTGTCCATATATGGATAGTGATGTCAGGGGCTTGTCCAGAGCTGGGGTCCCGGAGCCTGGGATTCCAGCTCTGCTCCTGACATTACTGTCCATATATGGACATGGATGTCAGGGGCAACCCCAGAGCCGGAGTCCTGGGAAATCACTGGGACTCCTGCTCTGGAGAAGCCCCTGACATCACTGTCGATGTATGGACAGCGATGTCAGAGGCTTCCCCAGAGTCCCGGAGCAGAGGCTATACTAGCGCTCTGGCCGGGACTACAGCTCTGGGGAAGCTCCAGACATCACTGTCCATATGTGGACAGCGATGTCAGGGGATTCCACAGAGTCCCGGAGCAGAGCCTATACTAGCGCTCTGCCCGGGACTCCGCTCTGGGGAAGACCCTGACAACACTGTCCATATATGGACAGCGATGTCAGGGAATTCCACAGAGTCCCAGAGCAGAGCTGATACTGTCACGAAGCGGGTTAGTGGACCCAATAGGCCGTACCGCCGCAGCGGGGAGGCAGCTGGCCAAACAACAGGACACCCCAGAAATACAATGTACCCGCACAAGGGTACCTGAATAGTCCAGATAGTGGCCGCAGCTCTGGCACAGATGAGATGGGTGCAGCAGATGGCGCCAAACGTGGCGGATGACACAGGAGCCGCAAGTTGCGCCAGACGTGGCGGATTCCTCCGGATGTGGCAGATAACACAGGACGTGGTGGATTCCTCCAGACGTGGCAGATGACACAGGACGTGGCGGATTCCTCCGGACGTGGCAGATGACACAGAAAGAAGCGGATTCCTCCAGACGTGGCAGATGACACAGGACGTGGCAGATTCCTCTGGACGTGGCAGATGACACAGGACGTGGCACGACTAGATACTAGGGCAAAGCACGGGAAACAGGAATGGGGAACAAGGTACGGGTAACAACAGGAACGGGAAACACTAAGGGACCATTTGCAAGACAGACTGGGAAAACTAACAACGCTCAGGCATCGAACTAGGGGGCTGGACCCCTCTTATAGCCCAGAGTACTCACGAGTCAAAGGTCTTTCAAGATGTCCGGTGCGCGCGCTGCCCCTTTAAGAGCGGGGACGAGCGTGCGCGCGCACCCTGCGGGCTCCGGCGGAGGTGAGTGGATGCAAGCGCTGGCGTCTCCTGAGGAGGAGGCTGGGGCCAGCGCTTGCCGACTCGTGGCTGCGGCTGTCAGCGGGAGGTTGGAGCTGACAGCCCGCAGCCACGGACATTACAGTATCCCCCCTCTTATGCCCCCTCTTCTTGGGACCGGAGCGAGAGAGAAACTTCTTTAGAAGAGTAGGGGCATTGAGGTTCTCCTCTTGCTCCCAGGACCTCTCTTCTGGACCAAACCCCCTCCAATCCACCAAATACAAGGCCTTTCCTCTCACTCTCTTGGTGTCCAAGATCTCCTTTACCTCTAAGATGTCCGGGGAGCCGCTCGGAGCAACCGCAGGGCTGGGAGTCTTGGAATAGCGGTTTAGGATCACAGGCTTCAGGAGGGAGACGTGGAAGGAGATGGGAATCCTGAGGGTAGGAGGCAGCCAAAGCTTGTAGGCGACAGGGTTGATCTGCTGCAGGACCTCGAATGGTCCAAGGAACCTGGGAGCGAACTTGTATGAGGGCATCTTCAAGCGAATGTTCCGAGAGGACAGCCAGACTTTAGTCCCCGGAAGATACTGAGGCGGCTCTCTTCTCTTAGTATCTGCCTTTCGCTTCATGCGATCTACTGCCAGCAAAATAGAGGACCGGGTCTGTTGCCAGATTTGCAGGAAGTCCCCATATGCAGAGTCAGCAGCGGGAACCTGGGATGAAGTCGACACAGGAAGAGGGACTCTGGGATGTTGACTGTAGACGATGTGAAACGGAGAGGAAGTGGTGGACTCACTTGTGTGGTTGTTGTAAGAAAATTCGGCCCATGGTAGAAGCTGTACCCAGTTATCGTGCTGTGAAGAGATGAAATGGCGGAGATAATTTTCCATGATCTGGTTGATCCTCTCAACTTGCCCATTGGACTGGGGGTCATAGGCAGAGGAAAAGTCCAATCTCACATCAAGGAGTTTACAGAGGGCTCTCCAGAACTTAGAGGTAATCTGAACCCCCCGGTCGGACACAATGTGAAGAGGCAAGCCATGCAAGCGGAAGATGTGCTGGATGAAGAGACTTGCCAGACGAGGAGCAGAAGGTAAGCCGGTCAGCGGGATAAAATGAGCCATCTTAGAGAACCGGTCCACCACCACCCAGACAGTGTTACATCCTGCTGAGGGGGGAAGGTCTGTGACGAAGTCCATCGCAATGTGCTGCCAGGGGGCATTGGGTACAGGCAGAGGTTGAAGCAGGCCGGCAGGCTTGCTGTGAGTCACTTTGTTAGAGGCACACACCGTGCAAGAAGAGACAAAGTCCAGAACATCCTTATGTAGCGTGGACCACCAAAAGTGACGAGCGATAAGGCCTCGGGTTTTACGGACACCGGCGTGCCCAGCAAGTTTAGAACTATGTCCCCAGCGGAGAATTCTTCTTCTGTCCGCCAACCGAACAAAAGTCCTCCCAGGAGGGATGTCTCTAACAGTGACGATGCAGGACGGGTCTATGATGGTCTGGAGGGACTCCACCGTGTCTTCCGTCTCAAACAATCTGGACAGGGCATCTGCCCTCACATTCTTGTCCGCGGGACGGTAGTGGAGCGCAAACAGAAAACGGGTGAAGAACAGCGACCACCTGGCTTGACGAGGATTAAGTCTTTGAGCGGACTGAAGGTAAGTGAGGTTCTTGTGGTCGGTGAAGATCAGGATGGGGTGAGCAGCGCCCTCCAGAAGATGTCTCCACTCCTCCAGGGCCAATTTGATGGCCAGCAGCTCCCGATCTCGAATGGAATAATTGCGCTCAGCAGAAGAAAACAGTCTAGAGTAGTAGCCACATACTACTGCCTTTCCTTTGGAGCTCCTCTGGAACAGAAGTGCGCCAGCACCAACAGAGGAAGCGTCCACTTCCAGTGAGAACTGCCGAGATACGTCAGGATGATGGAGGATCGAGGCTGAAGTAAAGGCACTCTTCAGGCTATTAAATGCAGACTCTGCTTCTGGAGTCCACACTTTGGCGTTCACACCCTTCTTGGTAAGGGTCGAGATGGGAGACGTCAGAGAAGAGAAGTTAGGAATAAACTGCCGGTAGAAATTGGCGAATCCCAGGAACCGCTGTATGGCCCTTAAGCCTTGCGGGCATGGCCACTCTAGGACAGCCTTCACTTTCTCAGGATCCATCTTGAGGCCTTGATCCGAGATGATGTAGCCCAGGAAGGGCAGAGAACTCTTCTCAAAGACGCACTTCTCCAGCTTGGCGTATAAATGATTCTCCCTCAATCGTAGTAGAACTTGACGAACATGCCTCCGATGAGTCGTCTGATCTGGGGAGAAAATCAAAATATCATCGAGATAAACAACAACACAGACATAGAGTAGATCTCGGAAGATGTCGTTAACGAACTCCTGAAACACTGCTGGAGCGTTACACAGTCCGAAGGGCATCACCAGGTATTCGTAGTGCCCGTCCCGGGTGTTAAATGCCGTCTTCCATTCGTCACCCCGGCGAATCCGGACTAGATTGTAAGCCCCACGCAGGTCTAGCTTAGAAAAAATTTTGGCCCCTCGTATGCGATCAAATAGCTCAGAGATGAGTGGCAACGGGTATTTGTTCTTGACTGTGATCAGGTTGAGGCCCCTGTAGTCAATGCAGGGACGAAGGGATCCATCCTTCTTTTTAACGAAGAAGAATCCAGCCCCGGCCAGGGAGGAAGATTTTCGTATAAAACCCCTCTCCATATTCTCCTTTATATAGGCCGACATGGATAGAGACTCAGGCAAGGAGAGAGGATATACCCGTCCACGGGGAAGAGAGGCATTAGGAACCAGTTCAATGGGGCAGTCATAGGTGCGATGTGGAGGCAGCGTCTCAGCCTCCTTTTTGCTGAAAACATCTGCATACTGAGCAAAATGGAGAGGCAGTCCCGACAGCGACTGAGGCAGAGAAGGCTTGACAGGATGGATCTGCAACAGACAATGACCATGGCACTTGGAACCCCATTGGAGAACCTCTCCAGAATTCCAGTCCAGGACTGGGGCATGAAGTCGAAGCCAAGGCAGGCCCAGCTGAACAGGATTGATGGCCTTGGGCAAAACAAGGAACGAAATAAATTCAGAGTGAAGTACTCGAACCTGGAGCTTCAACGGCTTGGTTTTAGAGATAATGGGATCAGGCAGAGGCAGTCCATTAACTGAGGCCACAGCCAAAGATGTCTCCAGGGGAACTGTGGGCAGCTGAAGAAGATCCACAAGCTCTTTCTGGATGAAATTTGCAGCAGAGCCAGAGTCAAGATAGGCAGAGACTTGATGCGTCCTGTCGTTGGATACCAGGGTCACAGGAATAGTCAGTTTGGAAGCGAATCCTCTGTTAGATTCTGTTCCACCTAGTGTTGTCTCTCCAACCAATCCTAGGCAATGGGGTCTCTCCGGCCTCTGGGGGCACAGACGCACAATATGGCCTCCATGGCCGCAATACAAACAAAGTCCAGAAGTGCGTCTGTGTTGTTTCTCCTGGGTAGACAATTTAACATAATTACTCTGCATCGGGTACTCTGGTGGGACGACTGAGGAGGATTGCGGGACAGCAGAATCCAGCCTAGGAAGTTCTCTCTCCCGGAGAACCTCTTGGGAACGTTCCCGGATCCTCATGTCGACGCGGGAGGCGAGTAGGATAAGATCATCCAGGGTAGATGGGAGATCGCGAGCAGCCAGCTCGTCCTTGATCCCTGAAGACAGTCCCTGCCAGATTGTAGCCACCAAAGCCTCGTTGTTCCAGGTCAATTCAGCAGCCAGGATACGGAACTGAATGGCATACTCGCCCACGGAGAGGTCTCCCTGGTGTAGGGTCAGCAAGGATGCAGCAGCCGAAGAAACTCTCCCAGGTTCCTCAAGGATCGAGCGGAAGGTCCGTAAGAAGCACTGCAAGTCCCGGGTCTCAGGTCCCTGACGTTCCCACAGAGGATTGGCCCATGCCAGGGCTTTGCCGGTAAGGAGAGAGATGATAAAGGCGATCCGGACGTCATCCGAGCAGAAGGACCTGGCATGTAGTCTGAAATGGATCAGGCACTGATTAAAAAATCCCCTGCAGGACCTCGGATCTCCGTCATAGCGTGGAGGTAGCGGCAAGAAACACAGGGGGTTGGTACCGGTACAGACAGGAGGTGTAGCTGGCGGAACCGCAGGAACGGGTGCGGTGATGACTGTGGACGGAGCAAGTAGCTGATGGGCTATGGCGTTCACCGACAGGAGGAGCTGGTCTTGTCGTGACTGGAGATCCTCCATCTCAGCCAGCATGGCTTGTGTAGTCAACGTCTCAGGTTGACCAGCGGGGTCCATGGCCTGAGCGTACTGTCACGAAGCGGGTTAGTGGACCCACTAGGCCATACCGCCGCAGCGGGGAGGCAGCTGGCCAAACAAGACACCCCAGAAATACAATGTCCCGCACAAGGGTACCTGAATAGTCCAGATGGTGGCCGCAGCTCTGGCACAGATGAGATTGGTGCAGCAGATGGCACCAAACGTGACGGATGACACAGGAGCCGCAAGTTGCACCAGATGTGGCGGATTCCTCCGGATGTGGCAGATAACACAGGACGTGGTGGATTCCTCCGGACGTGGCAGATGACACAGGACGTGGCGGATTCCTCCGGACGTGGCAGATGACACAGAAAGAAGCGGATTCCTCCCGACGTGGCAGATGACACAGGACGTGGCAGATTCCTCTGGACGTGGCAGATGACACAGGACGTGGCACGACTAGATACTAGGGCAAAGCACGGGAAACAGGAACAGGGAACAAGGTACGGGTAACAACAGGAACGGGAAACACTAAGGGACCATTTGCAAGACAGACTGGGAAAACTAACAACGATCAGGCATCGAACTAGGGGGCTGGACCCCTCTTATAGCCCAGGGTACTCACGGGTCAAAGGTCGTTCAAGATGTCCGGCGCGCACGCTCGTCCCCGGCGGAGGTGAGTGGATGCAAGCGCTGGCGTCTCCTGAGGAGAAGGCTGGGGCCAGCGCTTGCCGACTCGTGGCTGCGGCTGTCAGCGGGAGGCTGGAGCTGGCAGCCCGCAGCCACGGACATTACAGATACTAGCGCTCTGCACGGGACTCCGGCTCTGGGAAAGCCCCAGACATTGCTGTCAATATGAGGACAGCGATGTCGGGATTCCCCAGAATCCCGGAGCAGAGCCTATACTAGCGCTCTTCCCGGGACTCCAGCTCTGGGGAAGCCCCAGACATCGCTGTCAATACGAGGACAGCGATTTCAGGGAATTCCACAGAGTGCCGGAGCAGAGCCGATAATAGCACTCTGCACGGGACTCCGGCTCTGGGGAAGCCCCAGACATCGCTGTCCATATGTGGACAGCGATTTCAGGGAATTCCACAGAGTCCGGGAGCAGAGCCTGTACTAGCGGCTCTGTGTCCCGGGGGCCGCAGATGACTGCCCCAGGGGCTGCATGCGGCCCGCAAGCCGCGTACTTGAGACCCCTGGTGTAATGTAATATTTGTAAGTAATAAAACTGATCTGGATTATCTAGATGAAGACAGAACAACTGACCTACAAAGAGACCATCGAGCGAAAGGAAAACATTTTATGATTCCTTTAAGATAATTTCCACTTAAACCTTAAAGATTTCTTAACTGCTGACCTACACTATATAGGCCAAAGTATGTACACCCCTTTCTAAAGAGTTCTTTGGCAGGTTCATAATATCAAGCATGCAGTAGCTGCTTCCGTAAGTCCCATTAAACTGAATGGGTGTTACGGAAACAGCGTAGCTCAGCAAGCTACGCTGTTTTCTTCTTCATGGTCGGAAATCACATGTTTCAGCTGTAACACAGAGTGGTAGAATGGGGTTTAGGGGCCCATGTTCTAGAGATAGGTGCAGGTCCCTGATGGGAAAATCCCTTTAAGCATAAACTGTCTTAATAATTATAATTTTTTTTATTTATATTGCGGTTTAAGACTGTCACATGATTTTCAGGAATGGATCATTTCTGTTGAATCCCAGCTCAGCCGCACAGGTAAATTCAGCCGAGAAATAGGACAGAGCTAAATTTAGATTTACTCATTTATTGCCAGTTATAAAGTACACGGATCCTAGGTATAGGAATGTAATAGCAGACATATTCCTGTCACATTCAGCCCATATTGCTATGTGAAGTATCTGCCATATGTTGCCATCTCCCATCCCAGGTTTATTTCTTGTTATCTTCTTTCACTATAGAATCCTGAAATTGGAAGCCAAATGAATAATCACAGAGCAGGTTACTGCAATCAGCGCTCATTTACCACATTCAACATGGTCACCACCGTTTATATAAAATCGCTCTAATTCCAGATTTTTTTCCGTGGTTAGATGGAAAATCTAAAACTGTACTATGAGATATTTGCTATAGTCTCTATAAAGCGTGGCTGCAAAGAGTCTCTGTTGCTCTGGAGGACCTGGCATAACCATCATTACACAGATTGCCCATTGATTTTTATAGACACTATGTAATTCTTCATTTCTCCTGTGGTGGCGCTGCAGGGAAACTTAACACTTACTACTAGGTTTCGACACAGATTACAACAGATCTTTGGGGTTCCTGCAGAAATATATGAGAGAGATAAATTCTAGTATGACGGACTGTATTCTGTCAATGCGATCCTGACATCAGATATCACAATGCCTATCAGTGCATCAGATTGTGTAGGTGCTGTAAATGCCATTCTCTCAAGGGAAAGATTCTTTTTTAATTTTTATCATGAAGCGCTGGTCGGAGGAAGAGTGTTGTGTGCAGTGCACTTTCACCCATTCTCATTGCTCCTATTACAGCTGGCTGAGTAGAGGTTCTGGCTACCGGTGATCAGGGAGAAATTTTCCTAGACTCCTCTTCTGGAGAGGAGACTCCACTAAACACCAGCAGCCACATCCCAAAGTCAGCTATACTGTTCAGCCTGCCCTGCCTGTCCTAGCACCGCTTTGCCGGGAGAGAACACTTTCTAACCAGTAGTAGTAGTACTGTAGTAGTCAACAAGTGTTCTCTCGCAGCACTAGGACAGGCAGTGATGTGTACAGTAGAGCAGAGGTTGTTGCAGCTGGTGTTCAGAGATAAAGGCAGCTACATCCTCCGCTCAACAGAGTCTACTGTATAGAAGAGGCTGGACGCAGCTGCAGGCTTGAGGGAAGCCGACATGACCGTCCTGGTAGGGAAAGGGTTAATGTTAAGAGGTGAGGGAAAGGTGAAGGAGCTGAAGGAGGGACGGGGAGGAGCTAGGGGGGACGGGGGGGCCGTTACTGCGCTTCCCGCTGTTTCTCGGCATTGAGCCGGAAGCAGCGGGAGGAGTAATACACAAGAAGCAAAGCTCCCCGTTGCCCGGCTTTTTAGTATGGCAGAGGCCCTGATTTTAGAGCGGCTGCGTGCCGCTGCTGTGCACCACGGTCCCGGATGGCTGGAGGAGACCGTGGCTGCATTAACGCGGATCCCGGACGCCGTTTCGCCACGTCGGGCACGGCGTTCGGGGTCTGTTGTAAGGGACAGGCTCCCCTCCCCCGGCCCCCCTACGAGCATGGCTATGGCGGCGGGGGGGGAGTCGGCAACAACCGCTCCTGCGCTGGGCAGGCAGAGAGCGGTAGCAGGGGTGACGGCGATGCAGGCTGTGTCGACCCGTCCCTCTCGGCGGTCCCGACCTCCAGAGCGCCTGAGTCCGGAGGTAGTCCCGCGGACACGGCGTCGCAGAGGGAGCCCGATCCCGGACGCTGCAGGCCAGGCAGCTGGGAGGACCGCCCCTTCCCAGGCCCTGCGTCCTGGCAGGAATCCCAGGCCGCGACGGGGTCCGGCGGTAAGCAGGGAGTCGCAGGCCGGGCTCCCTGTCACCCCTCCCCCATCAGATGGAAGATGTCGAGAGCAAGGTACGGCCGCCCCGCATGGTGATGTTCCGGCCAGGGGGCAGGCTTCGTCAGGATCGTCTAGACGGACGACTAGATCTGCAGCGACGTCGAGGCAACAGGTCCGGTCGGAAGTCTGGGTCCCGGCGGTCGGGCGGCAGGTTGCCGGCCCATCGGTCAGCGCGTCCTCATCCCCTTTCCGAAGAGGTCGTTGGGAGGGACAGTCGTCGGCGAGAGAAGAACTGGAGGAAGGTGAACTGGACGTCTATCGTCGAGGTCAGGATGGTCCGGCTGACGGGAACACAGCGCCTGTGCAGCCCGGTGAGTGTATAACTCCATTATTGTCTTATCCAGCGATTTTTATGTCGGGTGTCGGCGGGGGGGCTGCTAGCATAGCATCGGGGGCCGGTAGTGGCGCGGGCGGACGCGACGGAGCGGGTTTGGCAGATTTAGTGGGTTGCTTACGGGAGCTGGTGGGGCGCCTGGATAGGGCCGCGGCGCCGGTAGTAACGGAAGTGTCCCCTGCGGTAGTTTGGGAAGGCCCCAGGGAAGTGGGATCGTTGCAGGCGCGTCCTGTGGTGGCGGTTAGAGAGGCGGTCGCGGTGTCGGTGCAGACTGAGGCACAGAAGGACGGCGATCGAGTGCGCATGGACGATCGTGCTCGGGGGGAGGTGTATGTTTGTTTTGAGGGTCCGTTGGGGGCGCATTTAAAGCAGGAGGTGCGTGATCGGATCTGGAAAGATGAATATGTTGAAATTTTTTCTCTCTTGCCGCTGGCTAAATTCAATTTGGATAAGAGCAAGCGGGATGAGAGTAAAAAGGACGAGGAGGAACGGCGGCGGTATAGGCTTATCCCGCAGACGTTCGTTAATTGGTCGCAGGCGTTCGCCATATTGGCTAGTGTGATAGGGGAAAAGGCGCCGGAAAATTGTTCGGCGTTATTTTGTTATTTTGATGCTATTGGGGAGGCTCATAGGGCGTATGGGGGTCAGGCGTGGCTGCGATATGATGAGCAATTCCGTCAGCGGAAGGCGGTTCGGCCGGCGATTCGGTGGGACCAGAAGGATATTGCTCTCTGGTTACGGGTTACGGCTCCGGTTAGGCAGCCCTTTCCCGGGAGCGGTGGCCAGGGAGGCCAGACTAGTCAGAGTGGACCAAGCGGCGGGGGAAAGGCGGGGTTTTGCTGGCAATTCAATGAAGGCCAGTGCAAGTTCGGGGCCACGTGCAAGTTCAAGCACGTGTGCTCCGAGTGTAATGGGGCATCACACGGGGCGGCAAAATGTCTGCGGAAAAAGAGGTCCGGGAACCAGCACGGGGCTGGTCAAGGGGGTGTCGCCGGTGAGGGTGGAAAGGATGGCCCCTTATCTAAATGAGTATCCGGATAGGGCGGCAGCTAAGTTGCTTTATGAAGGGTTTAGTGTTGGTTTTGTTATTCCTCCGCCTCCTTATGAGGTTCCGGTTACGCGGAGAAATTTAAAATCGGCTTACTTGCATGCGGAAGTCGTGTCGGAAAAGTTGTTAAAAGAAGTTTCGTTGGGGCGCATGTCGGGGCCATTTGTGGAGTCGCCGGTGAAAGATTTAGTTGTGTCCCCTTTGGGTATTGTCCCTAAACGCGAGCCCGGAAAGTTTCGTTTGATTCAACATTTATCGTATCCCAAAGGTTCGTCGGTAAATGACGGGATTGATCACGAGTTGTGTTCCGTAGTTTATACCTCATTCGATAAGGCGGTGGGGTTAGTGCGGGCTGCGGGTCCGGGGGCGCTGCTAGCAAAAACCGACATCGAGGCGGCGTTCAGGTTGTTGCCGGTGCATCCAGAAAGCCAACGGCTGTTGGGTTGTTTTTGGAATGGGGCCTTTTACGTGGATCGGTGCCTTCCGATGGGGTGTTCTCTTTCTTGTGCATACTTCGAGGCGTTTAGTAGCTTCGTGGAGTGGGTAACGAGGGGAGTATCCGGGGTCGATTCGTTGATCCATTACTTAGATGATTTTTTGTGCGTTGGCCCGGGGGGTTCGCCGGTTTGCGGTAACTTGCTTCATGCCCTGCAGAAGGTGGCGAGGGATTTTGGGATCCCTTTGGCGCCGGAAAAAACGGAGGGCCCGGTAGCGACGATTTGTTTCTTGGGAATCGAAATTGACTCGGTGGCAATGGAGTGTCGGCTCCCGGCGGATAAGCTGGGTGCTTTGAGGCTGGAGGTGCGACGGGCTTGTAGAAGGAAGAAAATGTCGCTGAGGGAGCTTCAGTCGCTGCTGGGGAAGTTGAATTTCGCCTGCCGGATTATGCCGATGGGGAGGGTGTTTGGTAGAAGGTTGGCGGCGGCAACGGCGGGAGTGCGGGCGCCGCATCATTTTGTGAGGCTCAAGGAGGAGCACCGAGCTGATCTTCAGGTTTGGGATGACTTCTTGGGCCAGTACAATGGTCGCTCGCTATGGATGGCCCCAGCGCAGGATACGAGTGATCTGAATATTTTCACGGATGCGGCTGGGGCGGGTGGCTTTGGAGCTTACGGGGGAGGTCCGTGGTGCGCAGGTCAATGGCCGGCTAGCTGGGTGTCCAGTGGATTGACGCGGAATCTGGCCCTGCTCGAGCTGTTTCCCATCGTGGTGGCGGCTACCATTTGGGGGGACAGGCTCAGGGATAAGAAGGTCCGTTTTTACTGCGACAACATGGGGGTGGTGCTTGCCATTAATAACATCACGGCGTCCTCTCCTCCGGTAGTTCAATTGTTGCGACATTTAGTGTTGGTGTGTTTGTCGCTGAACGCGTGGGTGGTGGCGGTGCATGTCCCGGGTGTACGGAATTGTGTTGCTGATGCTCTTTCTCGCTCGCAGTGGGACCGGTTTCGGCAATTGGCCCCGGGAGCGGAACGTCTCGGTTTGGCGTGTCCGGATCATCTATGGGATCTGGTATCGGTCCCGTAGAGCAGCTGTTACAAAGGTCTTTGGCGCGCACGACGTGGAGGGCTTATGCTGCTTGTTGGAGGCAGTGGGAGGAGTGGGTAAGAGAGTTGGGTGATGTTAATACGGATAGAGACAGGTTGGTGGCACTTTTGTATTGGTTAGGGGATGCCTGGGAGGGGGGGTTTTCAGTAGCGAAGGTGAACCGGTTTATATCCGCGGTGGCGTTTGGGCTTAAGTTGCGGGGCTTGCGGGATGTATCGAAGGAATTTCTGGTATCGCAGGCTTTGAAGGGGTTGCGCAGAGGTAGGGTGGAGGCGGATAGTAGAAGGCCGGTGTCGTTTGCTTTGCTGGGCTTGTTGGGCGGTTCATTGGCATCGGTATGTCGTTCTTCAGATGAAATGGATTTGTTTCGGTTGGCTTTCTCGTTGGCGTTCTTCGGAGCATTTAGAATAGGTGAGTTGGTGTCGCCAAGTACTAAACAGGCAGGGGGGCTGAGATCTGGGGAGGTGAGCCTTTTTGCAGATCGGTTGGAGGTATGGTTGCGTAGATCAAAAACTGACCAATTAGGGAAGGGAAAACTGATAGTTTTGTTCGCTCTCCCGGGGTCGGTCATGTGCCCAGTAGAGTGCATGCGGGGTTTTACAAAAAACAGGGGGTCTCCAGATTTGCCTTTGTTACGTCATGTGGACGGGTCGTTCTTGTCCAGGTTTCAGTTTGGAGCTGTTTTTAAAAAATGTTTGACGGCGGTTGGGGTTGCGGCAGGCTCATATTCATCTCATTCCTTCCGGATTGGCGCAGCAACGGAAGCAGGGCGCTGGGGGTTGGATGATGAGGGGGTGAGGCGTATTGGTCGTTGGGAGTCAAAAAGGTTTAAGTCCTATGTCCGCCCCCATATGTTGTAATTTTGTTGTTTATGCTTGCAAATGTTATATGGTGGTGCCTAACTGTGTTTTCCGTTTCAGATTCGCCTCCTTGTCTGGTGTGGTTGATGGGTCATTCGTACGTGCACTGGGGGGCTTTGAGGGCGGACGTCCGCCCGGATGGTCGCCAGTTGCGCATTCCGCGACAGGATGCGGTTGTGCATTGGCTGGGGTTTAGAGGTATGTCGTGGAACAGGGTGTTGGCGGAATTCCAGACATATGTGCGGCTTGATAGGGTTCCGGAGGTTTTAGTGTTGCACGTGGGTGGGAATGACTTAGGAGTCCGCCCTTTTCGTGAGTTGGTGCGGGATATCAAACATGATTTGTTGTGTTTGTGGGTATCTTATCCCAAGTTGGTGGTAGTGTGGTCGGACATAGTCCCAAGGAAGCATTGGCGGTTAGCTAGATCGGTGGAGAGAGTCAATAAGGCTCGGATAAAAGTTAACCGGGCGGTGTCCCGTTTTGTGGCAAAGAACGGGGGCATTTGCGTGAGGCATAGGGATTTGGAGTCAGGATTGGGGAATTTCTGGAGGAGTGACGGGGTTCATCTGACCGAGGTTGGCATTGATATTTGGAGCTTGGCTATAGCAGAAGGCATAGAAAGGGCGGTGGTGGTGTGGAGGAACTCACAGGCTTAAGGTGGTCAAGGCCTGTTTCGCGGTGGCGGGGGGAGTCCTTGAGGCCAGTCAGTACAAAATGGTGGGGGGGTCGCATCGGGGGTATGCGTCCCCCAAAAAAGGTACATGGTTGAAGACTTCATCGGGTGTTATCCCTTTGAAGTGGTCTTCTGGTAGAAGGTATGTCACTTGAAGGCTTCATCGGGTGTTATCCCTTTGAAGTGGACTTCTAGTGGTCGGTATATCACTTGAGGGCTTCAACGGGTGTTATCCCCTTGAAGTGGACTTCTAGTGGTTGGAGCCATCTGCAGAGGTGAACGGTGCTTCCGAGCTGGTTTACGGCTGGAGGTAATTAGTGGTTTGCAGATGGCTAATTCGGTGTGTTCTTGAAAGGAACATCTGAAGGGGCTTCAAGGACTTCCTCTGCTCGGGTTAATGTTAACGTTTAATTGTTATTTATGATTCTGACCCATGTTGGGTCATGTGAATTATTAGGAGGAATTCTCTGGTGGATTCCTAACTAGTTATCCGAATGTTTCGGATTTAAATTGTTTTTATAAAACTGTGAAATTAATAAACGGCTGCTGTGGCCATTTCACATCCAACCTCGGTGTCATGTGTCGTTACTAAATGGGGGTGGGGGATAGTATGGTTTAAGGTTAACACACGACTCTACCTAGGCAGGTCAAGAAGAGGCTGGACGCAGCTGCAGGCTTGAGGGAAGCCGACATGACCGTCCTGGTAGGGAAAGGGTTAATGTTAAGAGGTGAGGGAAAGGTGAAGGAGCTGAAGGAGGGACGGGGAGGAGCTAGGGGGGACGGGGGGGCCGTTACTGCGCTTCCCGCTGTTTCTCGGCATTGAGCCGGAAGCAGCGGGAGGAGTAATACACAAGAAGCAAAGCTCCCACCCTCCCACCCTTGTTTTGTTACTCCTTAGGTCTTCTGTACGTCCGTATATGAGCGTTGTGTTTTATTTTGTGTGTTTATTTAACATGTTTTTCTTTTTTCCGGAGTAGGTTCTGTTGTCATGGCAGCTGGCGGGGGGAGTCCTTGAGGCCAGTCAGTACAAAATGGTGGGGGGGTCGCATCGGGGGTATGCGTCCCCCAAAAAAGGTACATGGTTGAAGACTTCATCGGGTGTTATCCCTTTGAAGTGGTCTTCTGGTAGAAGGTATGTCACTTGAAGGCTTCATCGGGTGTTATCCCTTTGAAGTGGACTTCTAGTGGTCGGTATATCACTTGAGGGCTTCAACGGGTGTTATCCCCTTGAAGTGGACTTCTAGTGGTTGGAGCCATCTGCAGAGGTGAACGGTGCTTCCGAGCTGGTTTACGGCTGGAGGTAATTAGTGGTTTGCAGATGGCTAATTCGGTGTGTTCTTGAAAGGAACATCTGAAGGGGCTTCAAGGACTTCCTCTGCTCGGGTTAATGTTAACGTTTAATTGTTATTTATGATTCTGACCCATGTTGGGTCATGTGAATTATTAGGAGGAATTCTCTGGTGGATTCCTAACTAGTTATCCGAATGTTTCGGATTTAAATTGTTTTTATAAAACTGTGAAATTAATAAACGGCTGCTGTGGCCATTTCACATCCAACCTCGGTGTCATGTGTCGTTACTAAATGGGGGTGGGGGATAGTATGGTTTAAGGTTAACACACGACTCTACCTAGGCAGGTCATGTACACAGTCTCTAAATCAGTGGCGTAACTACCGCTGTAGCAGCCATAGTGGCTGCAACGGGGCCCGCTGCATGAGGTGGCCCGTGCCGGCCTCTGGCACGGGCCCCCAGTGCCTAGAGGCTCCACTAGCAGCCGCTATGGCTGCTACAGCGGTAGCGACACCACATTCAATAGTACCTGCATCCTTTGGGCGCAAAATACTATTGAACACTATAACAGAGCAGGGAGGTATCTCCCTGCTCTGCCATAGGCTACTCATAGCTCCCAACCGTCCGGGCGGTGTCCCGCTGTCCCGGGTGGCTGGGGGTATGTCCCGCTAACTCAATTCTGAAGCAGGGAACCATCAGCTCCCTGTTCAAAATTAGTTGAGAGCGGAGGAGCAGAGGGAGAAGTGCATACTCCTAGAGCGGAATACCCGTTGCCGATGATCTGGCTTGGGATTCCGCTCCTAGAGGAAACCCCTGAGGTTACTGTCCATTAATGTGACCTCAGGAGTTTCCTCTAGGAGTGGAATCCCCGGCCAGATCATCGGCAACTGGTATTCCGCTCTAGGAGTATGCACTGCTCACTCAAGGAGTAGCCACTGATGTCACTGCCCATATATGGACAGCGACATCAGGGCTTCCCTCTAGGAGCGGAATCCCCGGCCTATGCTCTGACTGGGGATTCCGTTCCTAGAGGGAGACCCAATGGCGCTATCTATGGGGGGTGGCACTATCTTCAAGGGGGCATCTACACTGTGGCACTATATGACACTATATAGGTGTACTATCTACATGGGCACTGTGTCACTATCTACAAGGGCACTGGCATTAGGGGCAGCTAAAGGGGGATTATACTGTATAAGGGCAGCTAGGGGGCATTATACCATATGGGAGCATTATGCTGTATGGGTGGAGCTTTGGGGGCATTAAGCTGTATGTTACAGCTATGGGGGCATTATGCTGTATGGGGGAATTTGGGCATTATACTGCATGGGGGCATCTATGTGGACATTGTACTGTATGGGGGCATCTGTGTGGGCATTATACTGTATAGGGGCATCTGTGTGGGCATTATACTGTATGGGGCATCTATGGGTCAGTATACTGTATAGTGGCAGCTATGGGGGCATTATACTGTATGGTGGCAGCTAGAGGGCATTATACTGTGTGGGGGCAGCTATTTATTATTATACTGTGTGGTAGGCACTATAGGAGAATGATATTGTGTGGGCTGAACCGGGTGTGTATCGGCGGGGATTGAGTGGGATTAGAGCCTTAAAAGAAAAAAAATTGTCACACTCCGTGCGCCGCATTGGTTATCTTTCTTTGTGATATTTGAAACGATAGCACTGTCTAGAGGGAGGCCTGTATAGCACTGTATGGGAAGACTGTATAGCCCTGTCTACAGTGGCGCTGTATAGCACTGTTTACAGGGGGGCTGTATAGCACTGTGTACAGGGGTGGCTGTATAGCACTGTCTACAGGAGGGGCTGTATAGAACTGTATGGGGAGACTGTATTGCCTTGTCTACAGGGGGCATTGTATAGCATTGTCTACCGGGTGGGTAGTATAGTACTGTCTATAGGGTGGGCTGAATAGTACTGTCTACAGGGCGGGGGGGGGGTGCTTTATAGCACTGTCTACAGGGGGGGGGGCTATATAGCACTGTCTACAAGGGGGCTGTATGTCACAATCTACAGGGGGGCACTATCTACAAGGGCAGGCTGCATGTAGCACCCAGGGGAGGGGGGCCCAGTCAAAAGTTTGCTATGGGGCCCAGTGTTTCCTAGTTATGTCCCTGCTCTAAATAATAAAGTCATACAGTTACTATGCAATAATAACTATACCGCCACACCATGACCACATATTACTACTACACAGGGCCGCCATCAGGAATTTCAGGGCCCCCTACAGCTAAATTTTCTGGGCCCCCCTACCGTGGCACCGCCTGTTAACGGTACTCCGTCCAGAACTATATCATGGTACCCAGGGCCGCCATCAGGGGGGGTATTAGGGGTACTGATGTGAGAGGCCCGGCCAAACCTAATTGAAAGGGGGGCCCGGCAAACTGCCGCGACTTGCCTTTGGTAGAAAAAAAACAGGCCCCTGCATTGGGGCCCATTTTTTTCACCAAAAGAATGTCGTGAGCTGCGGGCCCCCCTTTCAATTAGGTTTGGCCGGGCCTCTCACATCAGTACCCCTAATACCCCCCCTGATGGCGGCCCTGGGTAGCATGGGGGTCGTCATGGGGGCTGTCAAAAACCGCCGCCCGTGCGACCGATCGCGCGCACCCGCAAACTCCCGCGCATGCGCACCCGCGACCGCCTGGAACCGCGCACCGAATTTTGAGGCAGATTTTGACCTGCCCACACTATCTTGCCGCGTTTTTTGCCCGCGGCGATTGAGGACAGCAGTCAAAAAACGCAGGGAAAAATGCATTTTCTGCCTCCCATTGATTTCGATGGGAGGTCAGAGGCGGAACCGCGACAAGAAATGACGTGCTGCTTTTTCTTTTTTCCGCGACTGGCTCCCATTGATTTCAGATTAAATCAATGGGAGGCGGTTTTGGAAGTTGTTTGGTGCTGATTCTGATGCAGTGTCCGAGTCAATATCAAGGGCCAAAAACTCTGTGAACTGGGCCTTATTGTTAGGGCTTATTCAGACGAACGTGTAATACGTCCGTGCAACGTGCGTGATTTTCACGCGCCTCGCACGGACCTATGTTACTCTATGGGGCCGTGCAGACTGTCAGTGATTTTCACGCAGCGTGTGTCCATGTGTCCGTTGCGTAAAACTCACGACATGTCCGATATTTGTGCATTGTTCGAGCATCACGCACCCATTGAAGTCAATGGGTGCGTGAAAATCACGCCCCCATTGAAGTCAATGGGTGCGTGAAAATCACGCCTAGCACTTCCGCAGCAGTATAAACTATGAATGAAAACAGAAAAGCACCACGTGCTACAAACATACAAACAGAGTGTCATAATGATGGCGGCTGCGCGAAAATCACGCAACCGCGCATCATATGGTGATGACACACGGAGCTGTTATGGACCTTTTGCATGCGCAAAACGCCACGTTTTTGCGCGCGCAAATAGCACACGCTCGGCATAACACACTAGGCATGAACGCTGCAGATTTTATGCAGCACATTTTATTGTGGATAATCCGCAGCGTATTACAGTCGCAGCAGAGTGGATGAGATTTGAACAAATCTCATCCACACGCTGCAAAAATAATGGACCTGCAGTGTGGCTTTTTGGCTTTTTAAGCCGCAGCGTGTCAATGTATTCTGTGGAATCGCTGCTCCTCTGATGCGGAAATGCTGCGGTTCTGCCGCAAAAATCACAAATGAGAAAAAATAAAAAGGCACTTTTTTAAATTTATAAAAAAGTTTATACTTACCCCGGCCGTAGTCCTGGTGACGCGATCCTCTATTCTTAGCGCAGCCCGGCCTCCTGTCATGACGTTTCATCCCATGTGACTGCTGCAGCGGTCACATGGTCTACAGCGTCATCCCAGGAGGCGGGGCTACGTTCAGAAGAGAGAGATGCGTCACCAGGACTACGGCCGGGGTAAGTATAAACTTTTTTTTCCCTGCAGGATTCCCGCACCGGACACGCCTCACGAAACCTGCGCCGCTATTTGGTGCGGTTTTGCTGGCAGAATTCCCTGCGGCTACCGGGGCGGATAAGCTGTGGAGTTTTACTCAGCATATCCGCCTAGTGTGTCCCTTATGATGTCGCTCCTGGAGCTGCTGCCGGTCTCTAAATAGGCAGTTGGTCCAGTAGAATTTGGAATTATTTTTTTTTGTGAACCAGCTTAAAAAAATACAAAACTTTTGTGTTAGGGCCTGTTCACATCACCGTTCACTTCCGCTCCGGGGTTCCGTCTGAGGTTTCCGTCGGGTGAACCCCGCAACGGAAAGTGAAAGTGACAGCACAGCTTCCGTTTCCGTCACCATTAGCGCAGTCGACTACGCTATTGATTCCGTCCGAAAACCAGCCAGAATGGTGACGAACGGAAACCATTAGCGATGTTTCCGTCACCATTGAGATCAATGGTGACTGAAACGGAAGCTGTGCTGTCACTTTCCGTTGCGGGTTTCACCCGACGGAAACCTCAGACGGAACCCCGGAACGGAAGCGAATGGTGATGTGAACAGGCCCTAACACAAAAGTTTTGTATTTTTTTAAGCTGGTTCACAAAAAAAAATAATTCCAAATTCTACTGGACCAATTGCCTATTTAGAGACCGGCAGCAGCTCCAGGAGCGACATCATAAGGGACACACTAGGCGGATATGCTGAGTAAAACTACACCGCTTATCCGCCCCGGTAGCCGCAGGGAATTCTGCCCGCAAAACCGCACCAAATAGTGGCGCAGGTTTCGTGAGGCGTGTCCGCTGCGGGAATCCTGCAGGGAAAAAAAAAGTTTAGACTTGCCCCGGCCGTAGTTTAGGTGACGCATCTCTCTCTTCTGAACGTAGCCCCGCCTCCTGGGATGACGCTGTAGACCATGTGACCGCTGCAGCAGTCACATGGTATGAAACGTCATGACAGGAGGCCGGGCTGCACTAAGAATAGAGGATCGCGTCACCAGGACTACGGCCGGGGCAAGTCTAAACTTTATCAATTTAAAAAAGTACCTTCTTTTTTTTTCTCATTTGTGATTTTTGCGGCAGAACCGCAGCATTTCCGCAACAGAGGAGCAGCGATTCCACAGAATAAATTGACATGCTGCGGCTTAAAAAGCCAAAAGCCACACGGCAGGTCCATTATTTTTGCAGCGTGTGGATGAGATTTGTTCACATCTCATCCCCTCTGCTGCGACTGTGATACGCTGCGGATTTTCCACAATAAAATGTGTTGCATAAAATCTGCAGCGTTCATGCCTAGTGTGTTCCTACCCTAAGGCCGGATTCACACAAGCGTGTGCTTTTTGCGCGCGCAAAAATCGTGGCATTTTGCGCATGCAAAAGGTCCATAACAGCTCCATGTGTCAGCAGCGTATGATGCGCGGCTGTGTGATTTTTGCGCAGCCGCCATCATTATGACACTCTGTTTGTATGTTTGTAGCACGTGGTGCTTTTCTGTTTTCATTCATAGTTTATACGGCTGCGGAAGTGCTGGGCGTGATTTTCACGCACTCATTGACTTCAATGGGTGAGTGATGCGCGAACAATGCACAAATATCGGACGTGTCGTGAGTTTTACGCAGCGGACTCACGGACACACGCTGCGTGAAAATCACTGACAGTCTGCACGGCCCCGTAGAGTAACATAGGTCCGTGCGAGGTGCGTGAAAATCACTGACAGTCTGCACGGCCCCATAGAGTAACATAGGTCCGTGCGAGGCGCGTGAAAATCACGCACGTTGCACGGATGTATTACACGTTCGTGTGAATAAGCCCTAACAATAAGGCCCAGTTCACAGAGTTTTTGGGCCTTGATATTGACTCGGACACTGCGTCAGAATCAGCACCAAACAACTTCCAAAACCGCCTCCCATTGATTTAATCTGAAATGAATGGGAGCCAGTCGCGGAAAAAAGAAAAAGCAGCACGTCCTTTCTTGCCGCTGTTCCGCCTCTGACCTCCCATCGAAATCAATGGGAGGCAGAAAATGCATTTTTCGCGGCGTTTTTTGCCTGCTGTCCTCAATCGCCGCGGGCAAAAAACGCAGCAAAAAAACGCGGCAAGATAGTGTGTGCAGATCAAAATCTGCCTCAAAATTCTTTAAGGAATTTTGAGGCAGATTTTTTTTCTGCCTGCAAAATACTTTGTGTGAACAGGGCCATACATAAACAGCACTTTGACACACTTTACTCACCGTGTCAGAAGAGCTGCTGCTCCCACTCCAGTCCTCTTCAGGCGAGGTCCTTCAGGCGAGGTCTTCCAGGCGAGGTCTTCGGTCCAGACGTCCAGTCCTTCACCTCCAGCCAGGCTCCAGGTAAGTTGGGTCCATGTGTGTCCGCGGTTGCGCGCGCTTCGTTCGCGGGTGCGCGCGCGGCCGATCGCAAGTGCGCGCGTGGCCGATCGCGGGTGCGCACGTGCTGTCGAGGCTGCGAGCGTGCGTGCTGTTGCTTCTGCGAGCGCCCGTGCTGTCGCGGTTGCGCGCTTTTGCCGGGTGCGTGCTCGGACGGTCGCGAGTTTGCGGGTGCGCGTGATCGGTCGGCGGTGTTTGACGGCCCCCATGAGAGGGGGGGGCCCGCAGCTCACGACATTCATTTGGTGAAAAAAACGTGCCCCTTTGCAGGGGCTCGTTTTTTTCTACCAAAGACAAGTCGCAGCAGTGGCCGGGCCCCCCTTTCAATTAGGTTTGGCCGGGCCCCTCACAACACTACCCCTAATACCCCCCTGATGGCGGCCCTGCTACTACATATTGACTGACTAATGCCACAATACTGTTGCTGAATAAAAACCTCTATACAAAGACCAATATTAGCACCATACAGTGACCATGTAGTAGTAGATACCTGTCCTACATCGGTGCTTTGCAGACCATATAAGTGAATACAGTGCAGTTACATCCAGTGACTCAGGTGAAATTTTCTCTGATTGGAGTCATTCACTGTCTCTTTTCTTCTCAATCCGGCTCAGACCTCCATGAGGACGATTTCTACCGGCCATGACAATAAATGGAGCAGCTCAGGTCACAGTCCTCTTTTGGCTCATAGTCTGATCTGTCAGCGACATGGCACAGGTATGTATGCGCAATGACGTCACTGCATAGTGCAAGCCTGAGTTCCTGAAGTGGGCTGTGGCCTATCAGAGTGTATGGAAGAGCAAGGAACCGATGGCTCCCTGCTCCGCCATAGCATTTAACTGCAACAGCATCCTAGGGGCGCAAATTTATTTGAAAGGAAACCTCTGCCCTTGCAAATGCCCCTGTATAACAGACATTTTCTTGACTCTGCCTTTTCATCGCTGCATGCCCTGACTACGATTTTTACGACTGTGTTTTTGTTTAGAGATTCTGGTACCACACTTTGGAAATAACATTGGCAGGATGTCAGCGGTTGTAAGTAGAGACTACTCTAGGGACACAATCCCCGGTTCCGTCTTTCTAGGGTGAAAATGACCAGAAATGCTTAAAGAGGCTCTGTCACCAGATTTTGCAACCCCTATCTGCTATTGCAGCAGATCGGCGCTGCAATGTAGATTACAGTAACGTTTTTATTTTTAAAAAACGAGCATTTTTGGCCAAGTTATGACCATTTTTGTAGTTATGCAAATGAGGCTTGCAAAAGTCCAAGTGGGTGTGTTTAAAAGTAAAAGTCCAACTGGGCGTGTATTATGTGCGTATATCGGGGCGTTTTTACTTCTTTTACTAGCTGGGCGTTCTGACGAGAAGTATCATCCACTTCTCTTCAGAACGCCCAGCTTCTGGCAGATCACGCTGTGACGTCACTCACAGGTCCTGCATCGTGTCAGACGAGCGAGGACACATCGGCACCAGAGGCTTCAGTTGATTCTGCAGCAGCATCGGCGTTAGCAGGTAAGTCGATGTAGCTACTTACCTGCAAACGCTGATGCTGCTGCAGAATCAACTGTAGCCTCTGGTGCCGATGTGTCCTCGCTCGTCTGACACGATGCAGGACCTGTGAGTGACGTCACAGCGTGATCTGCCAGAAGCTGGGCGTTCTGAAGAGAAGTGGATGATACTTCTCGTCAGAACGCCCAGCTAGTAAAAGAAGTAAAAACGCCCCGATGTACGCACATAATACACGCCCAGTTGGACTTTTACTTTTAAACACACCCACTTGGACTTTTGCAAGCCTCATTTGCATAACTACAAAAATGGTCATAACTTGGCCAAAAATGCTCGTTTTTTAAAAATAAAAACGTTACTGTAATCTACATTGCAGCGCCTATCTGCTGCAATAGCAGATAGGGGTTGCAAAATCTGGTGACAAAGCCTCTTTAAATTCTGCACTCTGGTTTTGCCCTAAGCCACATTTGAGATTAACAAGAGCTCAGCTATGATATTACATGTAATATATAAAAATTAATGGTAGATGACTGAAAGCACAATTATAAAGTCTATTTTAGGGTCAAACTATATACAGTATACATACGAGAAAAATAAACGCAAATTTAAAAAAAGCTGTAGCGGTCAAACTAATGTGCTGAAAAGAGTGTCTGACAGCCCCAAATACCCCGGACCTCTATTGCACACTACCTCTTTAAGATGTGCTATTTTAGAAAGTCTTGTCGATTTCCAGACACCGATCTCTTCAGAAACCTGTGATAGGAAGCTCAGTGCAGCGCTACGTAATGTAGCAGAGTCAAGGCCATGCTGCGCGGTCATCCCTTGTTAATAAAGTTTCCAGGGTCTGTCATATTTGTGAAGCTACATGGTGCCCACTGAAATCTCTCACATTTTCTATACCATTTATTAAAATATAACTCCTCAGTATGTCAGGCTATATTACTCCTCAGTATGTCAGGCTATATTACCCAGGGTGTGCCACCTCCAGCTTCTCCTGATCACTAATGAAAAGAACAGACGTGAGATTTTGTCAGGATTTCTGCATTTTAATGATAACACAGCTGCTGTTCCAAGAGTCAATCCATTCAATGACAGGCTACGTAAATGAGATGCCTAATTAATGGTCTGTCGACAAGATTTGCAAAAGTAGATTCCTCTTCAAAAACTGTCAGTGACTCACCAGCGATTGTACAGAAAAAGTTGTGTATTAGGAAATATGCTCAACATAGAGGAACGCCATATAATAAATCCTTGACTAGGTTCAAATGTACCAGATTTGTAATCAGGGGCAGACAACAAAGAAAGTGGGCCCAATGGGCATCCTTCTGGCGTCCTGGTAGCACGAACCTCTGGCATGTGTTGATCCTCCTGCCAATCCCTTGACGAATAAAAGAGACTTGTGGCCCGCGGGCGGCTTCAAACCTCCCATTTTGCTAATGTGTAGATCCCAGTGGGAAGGAAACCTTGTGTAGGTTCACACTAGCCAAAATGTAGTATGGGGCACCCTGATTTGGGCCCCATTCCTTCAAGGACCTCATCTATGGTATTTATAGCCAGAGATATTTCATCCTTGGCCAGGTTCACATGTACCAGATTTGTAGGCAGGGCGCACATAAAAAAAAGTGAGTCCCATAACAAGAGCTTAATGGGCATCCTTTTGCCGCCCTAGTAGCAGGAACCTCTGGTGTGTGTTGATCCTCCTGCCAAACCCTTGAAAAACAAAAGAGACCTTTCGCCCTCGGGCTGTTATCATCCTCCCTTTTTGCTAATGTGTGGATCCCAGAAGAGAGAAAGCCTTGTGCAGCTTCATACTACCCAAGAAGAAGTATAAGAAGTCTGGGGCAACCTGATTTGGGCCCCTTTCCATCAAGAATCTCATCTATGGTATTTATACCCAGGGATAACATATACTTGGCCGGGTTCATACGTACCAGATTTGTGGTGAGGGGCAGACATAGAAGAAAGTGTGTTTCATAGCTAACACATAATGGGTGTCACGTTGGGTTCGTGGACCCACTGTATTTCGGCCGCAATTCCCGGACTGAACACACTGCAGGGAGCCGGGCTTCTAGCATCATAGTTATGTACGACGCTAGGTGTCCCGGCCTCTCCGTGGAACTACTGTCCTGTACTTCATGAAAACATGATTACAGTACGAGACAGTTGTCCCGCAGCGAGTCAGGGACTCCTAGCGTCGCACATAACTATGATGCTAAGAGCCCGGCACCCTGCAGTGTGTTCGGTCTGGGAATTGCGGCCGAAATACGTTCCGTCCTTTACGGACCGAACATTCTCGCGTGAATCCAGAGCTTTTGAGGGGGGCGCCAGCGCCACCTCCTCCTGCACTATAATTGTACCTGTGTCTATAGGACACAGGTACAATTAGAAGCAATGAATGGCCGGGTACGTTCCGTGCCCGTCCATTCAGCTCTTTTGTACGAGTTGCGCTTCCGTCGCTTCCGTCGCTGAATGACAGGCAAAGTCATTCTGCCCAGCCAATCAGCGCCTTTCTTAGACGCTTTGTTCAACCCCCAGGAGACCTGCGCAGAAGAGAGCAGGTCTCCATTGCTGCCGGCCGGCGTGGGAGCGGGATTAAGGTGAGTTTGAATAGTTTTTTTTTTTATTGTGATAAAAAAGTGTGTGGCATTATCTACAGGGGGGACTTTATCTACAAGGGGGGCTTTATCTACGGGGGGACAACTTTATCTACGGGGGGGACTTTATCTACACGGGGGGTTTTATCTACGGGGGGACTTTATCTACGTGGGGCTTTATCTACACGGGGGGACTTTTTTCTACACGGGGGGGGGGAGCTTTATCTACGGGGGGTGTCTATCTACAGGAGGGGCTATATACTGGGGTGGGCTATCTATGGTGCACCATATACTGGTGTGGGCTATATCTACAGGGGGGGATATACAGGGGTGGGCGATCTATGGAGCACTATATACAGGGATGGGCTATATCTACAGGGGGGCTATATACAGGGGTGGGCTTTCTGTGAAGCACTATAGGGGGAGCTATTTGAGGGATACTATATACAGGGGTGGGCTATATCTACAGGGGGGCTATATACAGGGGTGGGCGATCTATGGAGCACTATATACAGGGGTGGGCTATATCTACAGGGGGGCTATATACAGGGGTGGACTATATGTGGAGCACTATATACAGGGGTGGACTATATGTGGAGCACTATATACAGGGGTGGGCTATATCTACAAGGGGCTATATACAGGGGTGGGCTAACTATATACAGGGGTGGGCTATATCTACAGGGGGGCTATATAGATGGGTGGGCTATCTGTGGAGCACTATATACAGGGGTGGGCTATGTCTACAGGGGGCTATATACAGGGGTGGGCTATCTGTAGAGCACTATAGGGGAGCTATTTGTGGGACACTATATACAGGGGTGGGCTATATGGGGGCACTATCTACAGGGGGCACTATGGGGGCACTATCTACCAGGGGCTCTATGGGGGCACTATCTACAGGAGGCTATATGGCAGGCACTATCTACAGGGGGCACAGTGTGTGTGTGTGTGTGTGTGTGTGTGTGTGTGTGGGGGGGGGGACACGGTGTATGGTGCTATTATAATTAGAGGAGCAGTGTATGGCGCTATTATATTTAGGGGCGTAGTGTTTGGTATAATGAGAACTTTATTTTTATTTATAGGTGTAGAAATGTTGGAAAAGTGAGAAGCTGAAGCAAACTGCAGAAATGGGCTGTGACTGGGAGAAGTCATCATAGAAGTCTGGACCGGATGGAGAAAAAGAACTAGAATCTGAGACGTCACCGGTGAGTCACTTAATGTAAATGTTTATTCTGCCTCTAATCAGTACTGTAGTCACTGTATGATCTGCAGCGAGATGATGGGTGGTGTGATTATGATATGATTTATTTTTTGTGAAACTGCAACTCCCAGCATATCCTTATCATTGTTCGGGCCATGCTGGGAGCTGTAGTTTTACGTCGTACAAACCTTGACCTGCCTAAGTAGAGTCGTGTGTTAGTGAACCTTCCCTTATCTCTTCCTCCCCCTCAACCCCCCCTTTAGAAAAGACACTTGACACCGAGGTTGGATGTGAAATGGCCACAGCAGCCGTTTATTAATTCCACAGTTTTATAAAAACAATTTAAATCCGAAACGTTCGGATAACTAATTAGGAATCCACCAGAGAATTCCTCCTAATAATTCACATGACCCAACATGGGTCAGAATCATAAATAACAATTTAACGTTAACATTAATCCGAGCAGGGGAAGTCCTTGAAGCCATTTTAGATATTCCTTTTTGACACACCCCGAGTTAGCCATCTGCAACCACCACCAACCAATTACCTCCAGCCGTAAACCAGCTCAGAGGCACCGCTCACCTCTGCAGATGGCTCCAACCACCAGAAGACCACTTCAAAGGTATAACACCCGATGAAGCCTTCAAGTGATATACCTTCCACCAGAAGACCACTTCAAAGGAATAACACCCGATGAAGTCTTCAACCATGTACCTTTTTTGGGGGACGCATACCCCCGATGCGACCCCCCCACCATTTTGTACTGACTGACCTCAAGGACTCCCCCCGCCAGCTGCCATGACACCAGGACCTACTCCGAATGAAAAGAAAAAACATGTTAAATAAGCACACAATAAAATTACAACACTCATAGACGGACTTAATAAAGACCACAAGGGCTAACGAACAAATGGGCGGGAGGGTGGGAGCTTGCTCAAGTGTGTGTTACTCCTCCCGCTGCTTCCGGCTCAGTGCCGAAAACAGCGGGAAGCTCCGTAACGGCCCCTAACTCCTCCCTGTCCCTCCTCCACCTCCTCCTAACTCTCCCTCAATACTTAACCCTTTCCCTCCTAGGTCTGTCATGGAGGCTTCCCTCCTAAGCCCTGCAGGCTGCGTCCAGCCTCTTCTTGACCTGCCTAAGTAGAGTCGTGTGTTAGTGAACCTTCCCTTATCTCTTCCTCCCCCTCAACCCCCCCTTTAGAAAAGACACGTGACACCGAGGTTGGATGTGAAATGGCCACAGCAGCCGTTTATTAATTTCACAGTTTTATAAAAACAATTTAAATCCGAAACGTTCGGATAACTAATTAGGAATCCACCAGAGAATTCCTCCTAATAATTCACATGACCCAACATGGGTCAGAATCATAGATAACAATTTAACGTTAACATTAATCCGAGCAGGGGAAGTCCTTGAAGCCATTTTAGATATTCCTTTTTGACACACCCCGAGTTAGCCATCTGCAACCACCACCAACCAATTACCTCCAGCCGTAAACTAGCTCAGAGGCACCGCTCACCTCTGCAGATGGCTCCAACCACCAGAAGACCACTTCAAAGGGATAACACCCGATGAAGCCTTCAAGTGATATACCTTCCACCAGAAGACCACTTCAAAGGAATAACACCCGATGAAGTCTTCAACCATGTACCTTTTTTGGGGGACGCATACCCCCGATGCGACCCCCCCACCATTTTGTACTGACTGACCTCAAGGACTCCCCCCGCCAGCTGCCATGACACCAGGACCTACTCCGAATGAAAAGAAAAAACATGTTAAATAAGCACACAATAAAATTACAACACTCATAGACGGACTTAATAAAGACCACAAGGGCTAACGAACAAATGGGCGGGAGGGTGGGAGCTTGCTCAAGTGTGTGTTACTCCTCCCGCTGCTTCCGGCTCAGTGCCGAAAACAGCGGGAAGCTCCGTAACGGCCCCTAACTCCTCCCTGTCCCTCCTCCACCTCCTCCTAACTCTCCCTCAATACTTAACCCTTTCCCTCCTAGGTCTGTCATGGAGGCTTCCCTCCTAAGCCCTGCAGGCTGCGTCCAGCCTCTTCTTGACCTGCCTAAGTAGAGTCGTGTGTTAGTGAACCTTCCCTTATCTCTTCCTCCCCCTCAACCCCCCCTTTAGAAAAGACACGTGACACCGAGGTTGGATGTGAAATGGCCACAGCAGCCGTTTATTAATTTCACAGTTTTATAAAAACAATTTAAATCCGAAACGTTCGGATAACTAATTAGGAATCCACCAGAGAATTCCTCCTAATAATTCACATGACCCAACATGGGTCAGAATCATAGATAACAATTTAACGTTAACATTAATCCGAGCAGGGGAAGTCCTTGAAGCCATTTTAGATATTCCTTTTTGACACACCCCGAGTTAGCCATCTGCAACCACCACCAACCAATTACCTCCAGCCGTAAACCAGCTCAGAGGCACCGCTCACCTCTGCAGATGGCTCCAACCACCAGAAGACCACTTCAAAGGGATAACACCCGATGAAGCCTTCAAGTGATATCATTTCCACCAGAAGACCACTTCAAAGGGATAACACCCGATGAAGTCTTCAACCATGTACCTTTTTTGGGGGACGCATACCCCCGATACGACCCCCCCACCATTTTGTACTGACTGACCTCAAGGACTCCCCCCGCCACAGCGAAACAGGCCTTGACCACCTTAAGCCTGTGAGTTCCGCCACACCAACACCGCCCTTTCAATTCCCTCTGCTATTGCCAAGCTCCACAGATCAATGCCAACCTCGGTCAAATGAACCCCATCGCTCCTCCAGTAGTTCCCCTCCCCTGACTCCAAATCCCTGTGCCGCACGCAAATGCCCCCGTTCTTGGCTACAAAACGGGACACCGCACGATTAACTTTAATGCGAGCCTTATTGACTCTTTCCACTGACCTGGCCAGCCGCCAATGTTTCCTTGGGACAATGTCCGACCACACTATCACCAGCCTGGGATAAGAAACCCACAAACACAACATATCGTGTTTAATATCCCGCACCAACTCTCGAAAGGGGCGGACTCCCAAGTCATTTCCACCCACGTGCAATACCAAGACCTCTGGGACCCTATCAAGCCGGGCATATGTCTGGAATTCTGCTAACACCCTGCTCCATGACATACCTCTAAATCCCAGCCAATGCAAAACCGCATCCTGTCGCGGAATGCACAACTGGCGACCGTCCGGGCGGACGTCCGCCCTCAAAGCCCCCCAATGCACGTAAGAGTGGCCCAGCAACCACACCAAACACGGAGGCGGATCTGAAACGGAAAAGAAAGTTAGATACCACCACACAAACATTAATGTAAGCGCTAACAACAAGTCTCATAACAGATGAGGGCGGACATAAGATCTAAATCTGTTGGACTCCCAACGACCGATGCGCCGCACCTCTTCATCATCCAACCCCCAGCGCCCTGCTTCTGTTGCTGCGCCAATCCTGAAGGAATGAGATGAATACGACCCCGCCGCGACACCGACCGCCGCCAAACATTTCTTAAATACAGCTCCAAATTGAAATCTGGACAAAAACGACCCGTCCTCGTGACGTAGCAATGGCTACTCTGGAGACCCCACATGTGGCTTAAAACCCCGCATGCACGCTACCGGGCACATAGCCGAACCAGGGAGGGCGAACAAAACTATCAGCTTCCCCTTCCCTAATTGGTCAGTTTTTGACCGACGCAACCATACCTCAAGCCGATCTGCATATAGGCTCACCTCCCCCAGTCTCAACCCCCCTGCCTGCTTGGTACTTGGCGACACCAACTCGCCAATTCTAAATGCCCCAAAGAACGCTAAAGAAAAAGCTAACCGAAACAACTCCATCTCTGCCGAAGAACGACAGACCGATGCTAATGAACCGCCCAAAGAGTTTAGCAGAGAAAACGACACAGGCCTTCTACGATCCGACTCGACCCTACCTCGGCGCAAACCCTTCAAAGCCTGTCCCACTAAAAATTCCTTAGATACATCCCGAAAGCCTCGCAACTTAAAACCAAACGCCACCGCAGACATGAACCGGTTAACCTTTGCCAATGAAAACCCCGCCTCCCAGGCGTCCCCTAACCAGTACAAAAGTGCTACCAACCTGTCTCTATCCGTGTTGACGTCACCCAACTCTCTTACCCACTCCTCCCACTGCCTCCAACAAGCAGCATAAGCACTCCACGTCGTGCGCGCCAAAGAACTTTCCACCAATCGTTCTACGGGACCGAGACCAGATCCCAAAGATGTTCCGGACAAGCCAAACCGAGACGTTCCGCTCCCGGTGCCAATTGCCGAAACCGGTCACACTGCGAGCGAGAAAGAGCATCAGCGGTACAATTCCGTACCCCCGGCACATGCACCGCCACCACCCACGCGTTCAACGACAAGCACACCAACACCAAATGTCGCAACAACTGAAATACCGGAGGAGAGGACGCCATGATGTTATTAATGGCCAGCACCACCCCCATGTTGTCGCAGTAAAAACGAACCTTCTTATCCCTGAGCCTGTCCCCCCAGATGGTCGCCGCAACCACGATGGGGAACAGCTCGAGCAGGGCCAGATTCCGCGTGAGTCCACTGGACACCCAGCTAGCCGGCCATTGACCTGCGCACCACGGACCCCCCCCGTAAGCTCCAAAACCGCCCGCCCCAGCTGCATCCGTAAAAATATTTAAATCACTCGTATCCTGCGCTGGAGCCATCCATAGCGAGCGACCGTTATACTGGCCCAAGAAGTCATCCCATACCTGCAGATCAGCCCGATGCTCCTCCTTGAGCCGCACAAAATGATGTGGCGCACGCACTCCCGCCGTTGCCGCCGCCAACCGTCTACCAAACACCCTCCCCATTGGCATAATCCGGCAAGCGAAATTCAACTTCCCCAGCAACGACTGAAGCTCACGCAGCGTAATTTTCTTTAACCTACAAGCCCGACGTACCTCCTGACTCAAAGCCCCCAACTTATCCGCAGGAAGACGACACTCCATTGCCACCGAATCTATCTCAATTCCCAAAAAACAAATCGTTGATACCGGGCCCTCAGTCTTTTCTGGCGCCAAAGGGATCCCAAAATCCCTCGCAACCTTCTGCAGTGCATAAAGCAGATTACCGCAAACCGGCGAACCCCCCGGGCCGACGCACAAGAAATCGTCTAAATAATGTATCAACGAGTCGACCCCGGCTACTCCCTTCGTTACCCACTCCACGAAGCTACTAAACGCCTCGAAGTATGCGCAAGAAAGGGAACACCCCATCGGAAGGCACCGATCCACGTAAAAAGCCCCATTCCAAAAACAACCCAACAGCCGTTGGCTTTCTGGATGAACTGGCAACAACCTGAACGCTGCCTCGATGTCGGTCTTTGCTAACAGCGCACCTGGACCCGCAGCACGAACTAACCCCACCGCCTTATCGAATGAGGTATACACTACGGAGCACAACTCGTGATCAATCCCGTCATTTACCGACGAACCCTTGGGAAACGATAAATGCTGAATCAAACGCAATTTCTGGGGCTCGCGCTTTGGAACAATACCCAAAGGGGACACCACTTCTTTAAACAATTTTTCCGACACGACCTCGGCATGCAAGTAGGCCGATTTAAGGTTCCTCCGCGTAACCGGGACCTCATAAGGAGGCGGAGGAATAATAAAACCAACACAAAACCCCTCGTAAAGTAACTTGGCCGCCGCCCTATCCGGATACTCATTTAGATAAGGGGCCATCCTTTCCACCCTCACCGGTGACAACCCCTTGACCAGCCGAGGAGGACTGGTTCCCTGACCTCTTTTTTCGCATACATTTTGCCGCCCCGTGGGATGCACCATTACACTCTGAACACACGTGCTTGAACTTGCTTGTGGCCCCGAACTTACACTGGCCATCGTTAAATTGCCAGCAGAATCCCAACTTTGCCCCGCCGCCTTGTCCGACCTGACTGGACTGGCCCCCCTGGCCGACGCTCCCGGGAAAGGACTGCCTAACCGGAGCCGTAACCCTTAACCAGAGAGCAATGTCCTTCTGGTCCCACCGAATCGCCGACCGAACCGCTTTACGCTGACGGAATTGCTCATCGTACCTTAGCCACGCCTGCCCCCCGTACGCCCTATGAGCCTCCCCAATGGCGTCAAAATAGCAAAACAACGCCGAACAATTTTCCGGCGCCTTTTCTCCTATTACACTGGCTAATATGGCGAACGCCTGCGACCAATTAACGAACGTCTGCGGGATAAGCCTATACCGCCGACGTTCCTCCTCGTCCTTCTTACTCTCGTCCCGCTTGCTCTTATCCAAATTGAATTTAGCAAGCGGCAAGAGAGAAAAAATCTCGACGTATTCGTCCTTCCAGATACGCTCACGCACCTCCGATTTTAAGTGCGCCCCCAACGGGCCTTCGAAGCAAACATACACCTCCCCACGAGCACGATCATCAATACGCACCCGATCGCCTTCTTTTTGTGCCTCGGTCTGTACCGACACCGCGACCGCCTCCATAGCCGCCATCCCGGGCCGCGCCTGTAACGATCCCACTTCCCTGGGGCCTTCCCAAACTACTGCCGGGGACACCTCCGTAACTACCGGCGCCGCCGCCCTATCTAGACGCCCGACCAGCTCCCGCAAGCAACCCACTAAGTCCGCCAGACCCGCGCCGTCGCGCCCACCCGCGCCACTACCGGCCACCGATGCGACGCTAGCAGCCCCCCCGCCGACACCCGACATAAAAATCGCTGGATACGACAAAGATGGAGTTATGCACTCACCGGGCTGCACAGGCGCTGTGTTCCAGTCAGCCGGACCATCCTGACCTCGCTGATACACGTCCAGTTCACCTTCCTCCAGCTCCTCTCTCGCAGACGACTGGCCATCCCTCCGACATCTCCGAAACGGGGATGATGACGCGCTGACAGATGGGCCGGCAACCTGCCGCCCGACCGCCGGGACCCAGACCTCCGACCGGACCTGTTGCCTCGACGTCGCTGCAGGTCTAGGCGTCCGTCTCGACGATCTCGATGAAGCCTGCCCCCGGCCGGAACATCACCAGGTGGGGCGGCCGTAGCTTGTCCTCCAAATCTTGCATCTGATGGGGGAGGGGTGACAGGGAGCACGGCCTGCGACTCCCTGATAACCGCCGGACCCCGTCACGGCTGGGGATTCCTGCCAGGACGCAGGGCCTGGGAAGAGGCGGCCCTCCCAGCTGCCTGGCCTGCAGCGTCCATTGTAAGGCTCCCCCTGCGACGCCGTGTCCGCGGGACCACCTCAGGGCTGAAGCGTTCTGGAGGTCGGGACCGCCGGGAGCGACGGGTGGACCCGGCCTGAGTCTGACGCTCTCTGCCTCCTCTGAGCAGGAGCGGGTGTTGCTGACTCCCCCCCTGCCGCCATATTACTGCCAAGAAGGGGGCCGGGGGAGGGGAGCCTGTCCCCGACATCAACAGACCTCGTATGCCGAGCCTGACGTGGCGATTCGGCGTCAGGGATCACGGTAAGTGCCGCCACGGTCTCCTCCAGCCATCCGGGACCGTGGTGCACAGCAGCGGCGCGCAGCCGCGCAAGTATAACGGCCTCAGACATCACACACAGAGCGGGGCAGCGGGGAGCTTGCTCAAGTGTGTGTTACTCCTCCCGCTGCCCCGGCTCAGTGCCGAAAACAGCGGGAAGCTCCGTAACGGCCCCTAACTCCTCCCTGTCCCTCCTCCACCTCCTCCTAACTCTCCCTCAATACTTAACCCTTTCCCTCCTAGGTCTGTCATGGAAGCTTCCCTCCTAAGCCCTGCAGGCTGCGTCCAGCCTCTTCTATACAGCAGGGGTTGTACTAAATTGAGCTGTATTTGTGCTGGTGCTGTATATATGTATTGAGCTTGGTTCTGGGCCTGTATTTATGTACTGAGCTTGGTTCCGGTGTTGTGTATAGAACTATATTGCTTTTAAAATGTACAAATGTTTTTATGCTTGAGTTACATAAAAAGAAATGTGGAAAATAAATGACACGTCATTGATTGGTATAGAAAACAAACACGGCGAGTGGGAAGGAGATGACGGGAAAGAGGTTGGGGGGGGCACCAAACTGAATCTTTGCCCCGGGTGCTGGAGAACCTAGCTACGCCTCTGCTACAAGAGTGGGATTAGCGCCATGAGTCAAATCCACATTTTCCCAACATTTTTCTTTAAACCAGCCCCCCAATTCAGCAAAAACATGGTTTGAAACTTCCTTTGTGTGCTGGTTGATTTTTATGATGCTTTCCACAATGTCTAATGAATAAAATGACCGCAGGAATTAGAAACAAATTTGCCGCAACACTTCCAAACAACGCTTAGTACTATTTCTGGTGATTATGCCTCTTGGCTTTCAGATGTAATAACAGCGTGCCCACATGAGGTCTTCTCCGAAGCCTGAGAAATCTGCCAGGCTCAGAGGATTATTGAGAATTCAGAGCACATAGGTAACGAGCACACTGCGGGAAACAGCAGGAGCCGCAGCCAATATACAGACTGATTTGGAAGATCACACAGAGAAAACACCTGATTTGCTGCTTTTAGACAAAATGACATGCCCTGAACGCTAGGAAACGGAGGGGCAGATGCCCCTGGACCTCTAGTCATAACACAGAAAAAATATCTTCATATAGATTTCTATTGAATTGTTCTTAGTTACATCTCTATTTGGGAAATCTGGGTGGCAAACACTATTGGCTTTTATTACAGCTCTCATTGACTATAACCCAGCTACTAAATGACATTTCCCCTTCAGGACCATAGGGTCAGTTCACACGTTGCGTAAATACTGCGGCAAATACAGTAGCAGCAAAGTGGATGAGATAAAACAAATCTCATTCACACGCTGCGTAAATACTGAGCGGAAAAAAACGCTCAGAAATTGACCTGCGGTACGGAATTTTATTCCGTAGCATGTCAATTGTATAAACGCTGCTTATTTGTTGCGGGGTTTCCCCATTGAATTCATTGGGGAGGTAAATCCACAGAAAATAGCAGTTGTTGCATTTTTTGCGGCGGGTTCGCAGCGATCCTGCCAGAAAAAACGCAACTCAGAAAAAAATCTCATACTTACCCAGAAGTCTGTGCTCCTCCCTTCAGCGCGGCCTCCAGGGATGACGTTTCATCCCATGTGACCACTGCCTGCAGCCAATCACAGGCTGTAGCGGCAGTCACGTGGGATGAAACGTCATCCCAGGAGGCCGGCCCGTATGACGTCAGAGAGCCAGCTTCCTGGGATGTTGCTTCATCCCACGTGACTGCCGCTGCAACCAATCACAGGCTGCATTGGTCTCCTGGGATGCAGTTTTCCCCAGTGGATATTCCGACCGACAAACTGCATCACAATTTGGTGCGCTTTTTCGCCCGGAATTCCCTGTGGCGCACAGGGCAAATACGCTGCGTGCTTTTACGCAGCATATTTGCCCCGTGTGAACTCAGCCTAAGAAAGCTGGTGACAACCCCAATACAACTACTGTAAGTGGTGTTAGATCCTTCCTTCTAAACATAAGTACAGCTTTGAATCCAACATTATATTGTATGTAGAAATAATTAACATAAACATTTGAGCCACTTTGTAAATACATTATAATACTTATCTTGCATTGGTCCTGACTTATATCCTGACTTATTATACTCCAGAGCTGCACTCACTATTCTGCTGGTGAAGTCACTGTGTATTTTCTGTATTGGAATATTATTGAAGCCCAATTTCAAAAATGATTTTAAATTTTCTGAGACACAACATTTTGGGTTTTCATTAACTGTTAGGGTATGTTCACACGGCCTATTTACGGACGTAATTCGGGCGTTTTTGCCCCGAATTACGTCTGAAAATAGCGCCTCAATAGCGCTGACAAACATCTGCCCATTGAAAGCAATGGGCAGACGTTTGTCTGTTCACACGAGGCGTATATTTACGCGCCGCTGTCAAATGACGGCGCGTAACTAGACGCCCGCGTCAAAGAAGTGACCTGTCACTTCTTTGGCCGTAATTGGAGCCGTTATTCATTGACTCCAATGAATAGCAGCGCTAATTACGGCCGTAATGGACGCGGCGTTCAAGCGCCTGCACATGCCGGTACGGCTGAAATTACGGGGATGTTTTCAGGCTGAAACATCCCCGTAATTTCAGCCGTAACGGACGCCCTCGTGTGAACATACCCTTACCATAATCATCAACATTAAAAGAAAAAATGATGCTGGAAATTGATCACTCTGTGTGTAATGCATCTATATAATATATGAGTTTCACTTTTTGAATTGAATTACTGAAATAAATTGACTTTTTGATGATATTCTAATTAATTGAGAAGGACTAGTATATTATATATTTTATCCTGTACTGATCCCGAGTAACAGCCTCTATTGTACTCTAGAGCTGCACTCACTATTCTGCTGGTGGAGTCACTGTGTACATACATTACATTACTTATCTTGTACGGATCCTGAGTTACATCCTGTATTTTACTCCAGAGCTGCACTCACTATTCTGCTGGTGGAGTCACTGTGTAGATACATTACATTACTTATCTTGTACAGATCCTGAGTTACATCCTGTATTTTACTCCAGAGCTGCACTCACTATTCTGCTGGTGCAGACACTGTGCACATACATTACATTACTTACCTTGTAAAGATCCTGAGTTATATCCTGTATTATACTCCAGAGCTGCACGCACTATTCTGCTAGTGGAGTCATTGCGTACATACGGTAGATTATATTACTTATCCTGTACTGATCCTGAGTTACAGCCTGTACTATACTCTAGAGCTGCACTCACTATTCTGCTGGTGGAGTCACTGTGTACATATATTACATTACTTATCCTAGACTGAGCCTGAGTAACATGATCTATTATACTCCAGAGTGGCATTCACTATTCTGCTGATTGTCATTGGAAACGGTCAACAAGCTTGCTGCCAGACCAACCCCTAACAGCTTAACTGAACTCAGCATTGCTTCTAGAGGGGTGGAACATGCCATGAGTTTTCAATGCATTCCATATGAATCAGTGTAAAAAGACCTCTGTGTGTCTTGGAGGCACGCGGAGGTACAATATAGGTTCAAGGATTCCCATTACAACCATGTGCATGGCCCCTAAGTGTAACAGTAGATAATGACTGTGTGCTACAATCCTTCTGTATTCACTGAGACAGAGGAATTTCTCAAATGACCTCCCAAGAGTTCTTGACTTTGGACAAGTGTCAACATGTCATATGGAGGGAGATAAAGCGGAGACACATGGTGAGAAATCAGCAGCTGTAAAACCCTACATACACCTTATAGAGGAATCTATTCACTGGCAAATGTGTCTCATCAGATAATGATCTTCATCTTAAAGTCCTCATATTAATCTTCATGATCAGGGGCATTGCTAGGGTCTTAAAACATCAGGGGTACAAACCTCTCCACCTCCAAAAAATATGTATTTTTTACATATATATAGATAGAGATAGCATATCTAATAAGACTAAGGCTCCTATAGCTACACCACTGGATAGAATTGGATGCATTGTCTCAGCAGACAGTATCACACATGATAGGCTTAGATACATGGCCCCAGCAGACAGTATCATACATAATAGGCTTAGATACATGGCCCCAGCAGACAGTATCACACATGATAGGCTTAGATACATGGACCCAGCAGACAGTATCACATATGATAGACTTAGGGCTCATTCAAACTAGCGTGAATCTTGCCCGTGTGATGTGCGTTGAAGCATGTCCTATATTAGTGCGTTTTCACACACCTACTCGGCCATTGAAGTCAATGGGTGGGTGAAAACCACGGACAGCACACGGACGACATCCATTTGCTGTCCGTGTTTCACGCATCAATTACATTGATTGCTTGCAAGTGCGTGCCACACACAAAGCACACTGATGCAAAACGCAACTTTATTTACGCACATAAATCTGTCACACTCGTGTGAATGTAGCCTTAGATACAGGGCCCCAGCAGTAAGTATCCTTGTACTAAACCTCAGAGGCACATTTGACATTTCTGGGGCCCCAAGCAAAGTTATGTCTCGGGGCTCTAATTAAGGACACCTGTAGAGAGTTCCCCACACAATGCCCCCTATATATAGTGTCACAACCCCCTGTATATAATGTCACACCCTTGTATATAATGTCACTGGTGCTGTTATATTCTATTGTTTGACAAGCCTCTTTAATACACGACAATATCTTGCTGGCCTTTGAAGCTGCTGATTGACATTGCATGCTGTTATTTAGTTTATGATCTACAAGTACACCAAGATCCTTCTCAACAAGTGACTCCCCCAGTGTAGCCCCCCCTAGGACATATGATGCATGCAGACTGTTGGTACCCAGGTGCATAACTTTCCATTTATTTACATTAAACTTAATTTGCCAAGTGGATGCCCAAACACTTCGTTTGTTTAAATCCGCTTGCAATTTACGAACATCTTCCATAGACTGAACTATACTACATAGCTCGGTGTCTTCTGCAAAAATAGAAATAGTGCTATTAATCCCATCCTCTATATCAATAATAAATAAGTTGAATAATAGTGGTCCCAGCATAGAACCCTGGACCATTCAGAGTAGGAATCATTGACCACAACTCTCTGGATACGGTCCTTGAGCCAATTCTCAATCCAATTACAAACTATACTTTCTAAACCTATAGTCCTTAATTTACCCATTAGACATCTATGAGGGACAGTGTCAAATGCCTTTGCAAAGTCCAAATCACTATATCCACAGCACCCGGCGAGCCCGTGCAAGTGCCGGGCCCACTACCCTTGGGGGGGCCCACTCAGCCGCTGGGTCCTGTCGCTGCTGTCGTCACTGCATCACTGTCCATATATGCACTACCGGCTCTGCTCCAGGACTCCGTCTCTGGGGAAGCCCCAGACATCAATGTCTATATATTGACAGTGATGTCAGACGGAGAGAAGGGGTCCCAGGCAGAGTGCTACACGCGGCTCTGCTCCGGGACTCCGTCTCTTGGGAAGCCCCTGACATCACTGTCAGAGCAGTGTCCCAGGCAGAGTGCTAGTAGCGCTCTGGCTGGGACTTTGGCTCTGGGGTTGCCCCTGACATCAGTAGCCGTATATGGAGAGTGATGTCCGGGGCTTCCCCAGAGATGGAGTACCGGAGCAGAGCCTTTACTAGTGCTCTGCCTGGGACTTCAGCTCTGCTCCAGACATCACTATCCTTATATGGACAGTGATGTCAGGAGCAGAGCAGGAGTCCCAGGCAGAGTGCTAGTAGTACTCTGCCCGGGACTATGGATATGGGGTTGCCCCTGACAACGCTGTTCGGTTTCTCCTGAAGCGGAATCCCCAGCCAGAGCATCAGAAATGCTCTGGCTTGGGATTCCACTCCTAGAGGGAACCCCAAAGGCGCTACCCACAGGGAGGAAGGCTGTGTGGCACTACCAGGCAGGGAGGCTGTGTGGCACTACCAGGGAGGGAGGCTGTGTGGCACTACCAGGGAGGGGGGCTGTGTGGCACATCCTGGGACGAGGGGGCTGTGTGGCACTACCCAGGGAAGGGTCTGTGCAGCACTACCTGGGAGGGGGGTTGTGTGGCACTACCTTGGAGGAGGAGTCTCTGTGGCACTACCTTGGAGGAGGGGTCCCTGTGGCACTACCTTGAAGGAAGGGTCTCGGTGGCAGTCCCTGGGAGGGGGGGTCTCTGTGGCACTACCTGGGAGGTGGTGGCTGCGAGGCACTACCTGTGAGGAGGTGGCTGTGTGGCACCACCTACAGAGGGCACTAAATTTATGGGGGTAGAAACTGGGGGCCTAATGTCTAAATGGGGGCACAAAGTGACGTTTTCTGCCATTTTATTGCTGCCGTGAGTTCCCCCGCAGAGGGGCCTACAAGGCTGTGTTGCCCAAGGGCCCACATAAACCTGGAGCCGGGCCTGCTCACCTCTTCATAAAAACAAATCAGATTGGTTTGACAACTTCTGTCCTTAGTAAAACCGTGCTGGCTGTCACTAATACTATTTTTTGTCACATAATCCTGTATATAGTCCCTCAATAGCCCCTCAAACATTTTCCCCATGATGGACGTTAAAGAGGCTCTGTCACCAGATTTTGCAGCCCCTATCTGCTATTGCAGCAGATCGGCGCTGCAATGTAGATTACAGTAACGTTTTTATTTTTTAAAAACGAGCATTTTTGGCCAAGTTATGACCATTTTCGTATTTATGCAAATGAGGCTTGCAAAAGTACAACTGGGCGTGTTGAAAAGTAAAAGTACAACTGGGCGTGTATTATGTGCGTACATCGGGGCGTGTTTACTACTTTTACTAGCTGGGCGTTCTGACGAGAAGTATCATCCACTTCTCTTCACAACGCCCAGCTTCTGGCAGTGCAGACACAGCGTGTTCTCGAGAGATCACGCTGTGTCGTCACTCACAGGTCCTGCATCGTGTCAGACGAGCGAGGACACATCGGCACCAGAGGCTACAGATGATTCTGCAGCAGCATCAGCGTTTGCAGGTAAGTCGATGTAGCTACTTACCTACAAATGCTGATGCTGCTGCAGAATCAACTGTAGCCTCTGGTGCCGACACGATGCAGGACCTGTGAGTGACGTCACAGATCTGCACTGCCAGAAGCTGGGCGTTCTGAAGAGAAGTGGATGATACTTCTCGTCAGAACGCCCAGCTAGTAAAAGAAGTAAACACGCCCCGATGTACGCACATAATACACGCCCAGTTGTACTTTTACTTTTAAACACGCCCAGTTGTACTTTTGCAAGCCTCATTTGCATAAATACGAAAAAGGTCATAACTTGGCCAAAAATGCTCGTTTTTTAAAAATAAAAACGTTACTGTAATCTACATTGCAGCGCCTATCTGCTGCAATAGCAGATAGGGGTTGCAAAATCTGGTGACAGAGCCTCTTTAAGCTTACTGGTCTATAATTACACAGGGAAGACCTAGAGCCCTTTTTGAAAATAGGCACCACATTATGTCCTTGTATTTTTTTAAACTTTATTACTACCGCTTTATTAATAGCTGCTGGCTGATTGACAGTGTCCATTACTAAGGCGGGGCTTAATGTTAGCTGGTGCAGAGGCTAACACTAACTCCAATTATTACCCCGGTACCCACCGCCACCAGGGGTATCGGGAAGAGCTGGGTACGATCCAGTACCCGACCATCTATAGCGATGGGGGCCACTGGGGCGGCCGCAGGCTGGTGTTATTAGGCCGGGAAAGGCAAAGAACAGTGGCCCTTCACACTCTGATAATGCTAGGCTGCTGCTGCTATGTTGCATCTGGCTGGTAATGAAAAATGGATGGGGGGCATGTCGTTTTTTCCCATAAATTTATTTAAAAAATAAAGAAAAAAAATGACGTGTAGTCCCCACCACTTTTCAAAACAAGCCAGATGATACAACACAGCAGCAGCCTAGCATTACCAGGGTGGGAAGTGCCACTGTTTTTGGCCTTTCCGAGACTAATAACACGAGCCTGCGGCCGCCCCGGTGCGTGTCCATCACTACAGATATTTAGGTACTGGATCGTACCCAGATCTTCCCAATTCCCCTGGTGGTGGTGGGTAACAGTGTAATAATGGGGGTTAGTGTTAGCCTCTGCAATGGCTAACACTAAGCCCCGCCTTAGCAATGGACGCTGTCAATCAGCCGGCGGCCATTACTAACAGACAAACCCTAAAGCCTAAAATAATTTACGCTGGCCATACACTGATGAATTTTATTTTTAGCATTTCAAAATTTTTAGTACTTATGTCTCCATAAATTTTTTACTTCCATTTTAGAAGCCAAAGAAATGCTTTTCATGCCAATCTCACATTCAATGTCACGCTCGCTGGCACTCATATCTCATTTTTACCACAGTGCTGCTTTTTTAAATATTTATATATATATATATATATATATATATATATATATATATATATATATATATATATATAGTGTAATTACTTTGATTAGGGTGTATAGTCATCGTGCATGTTCACCATCTCCGAGCAGCGGTCTGTTACAGGATTTCATCTTTAGAAGTTAATCTCCCATGATTGATGGCACTGCCATCTTCTATTATGTTACTGGAAAATATTGGTATATTCAGGAGGGGAGGTCTGTGATTTATACAAGGGTATATAAAAAATGAACAATTGCTGAACCTAGAAAGATGAAGGATGTTTTTGCAAATCCTTGCCAGAAGAAATCATATAAGTTTATTAAAGCATTGTCACAATCATTACCACACTCGTTACTTTCTATGGGCACACACTTTCCAACATTTCAATCCCCTATTCCTGCCGAGAACGCCCCAAGCTTAAAAGAAACACTCTTTTAAAGGAAGGGTGTTGCAGAATTTTTTTTTTTTATATCAATTTGCTTTTAGTGTTTTATTAAAAATTTTTTTATTTATTTGTGTGTTTGTGTTTTACTTTTTTTATTTTCTAACTTTTTCTTCTCTATGGGGGTTGCCATTTTTTTTTTTCATTTCTGTATGTGTCGATTAACGACACATACAGAGATGGAATACGGCACATACAGCCCCATAGAGAATGCGAACGGGAGCCGTTCCATTCACTATAGCGTACACCGTCTGTGTGGGAACGGCGCATGCGCCGCTCCCACACAGTCCACATGGAAGGTCTTCGGCCGAGCGACATCCGGCGCCATTTTCTTGTGGACCGGAAGCCGCGGCCGGACAGTAAGATTACTACTTCCGGTCGCGGCTTCCGGACATGTGTTCTGAAGCAAGCACTAGGAGCGGAGGGAGCAGCGGCGGCAGGAGCAGGTAAGTTATGTCTGTGTTTGTTCATGTTTTATTGTGTGATTGCCACTGTATGTCAGCCTACTACACTGTGTATTCGCTCAAAAAATGTGTAGGAGGTTTGTACATTCAATCCCCTCCTTTCTCCTGGCACTAGCCAGGATAAAGGAGGGGGCATTGTGTGAGCACACTAGAGCGGTGTGGTCAGAGACTTACTACTCCCACCAGATAGACTCAAAGCCATGTTGGAAGCTTGTCTCCTCGAGGAATCTCCTTATATTATGACCACCTCTATAAAGAATGAAGACAGGGAGCACCTTGCTATTGGGATCGGTGGAGGTCCCAGTGGTCAAATCCCCATAGATAAAACACCCTCAAGGGTGTTTTCATACACGCTCAAGGGATTTTTCTACATCACGTCTGGTGGTCCTCCTCATATCAGTATTTTTCAGGAGGGCCTTCAAAGAAGATTGATTCATCCAACCCTAAAAACCCTCGGAGAACTGACATTGAAGTTCAACCTATATACCATTTACCTCTGTAGTCAAGATGAATTTAGACTCATGCTTAGATAAATGTCATTTCTCCGAGAACACACATACAAAGCAGCTAATAAATGGGGTAAGCCGAGCTATGATCTAATAAGACCCGAGCTTGTCATTCTGGTGGTCACACATTCGAGCAAAAGAAGATTCAGTAAATTCCAAGCGTTATAATGAAATAACAACACCCTCCCTGGATTACTGAGGAATGTATCTCCCGATCTGGAGCTTGGCTTGGAGTTAAATGCTCCGTATAACCAGCAGAGAACATGTCCGTTCATGCTTGATTAGACCACTAACATCTGATGAACGTTCTCCAAACATCTTGATAGACCGCACCTGCCTGGTTGGCACATGCCTGCTGGTTTTTGGATTGTATTGAATCCATTTAAAGAGATGATTTAAAGTCTTGGTTCAGATTAGTTTTCCTTTGTCAGCGAGAACTATTTTTATCCAATATATTTTCCGACAGGGATTGTTTGTCAGACTATGATTAAGTGGGAAGCAAAGATTTTAATTAGGACATAAACTGTCCGTAGAAAATGATGATAAGGATTTTTTTTTCCGTTAATGGTTCTTGGATGTTGGCCTTTCTGCCATAGTTGGATCAGAGCTACGTAAATAACCATTCGGAGAATCTAAGACAGTGCTCCCCAACCAGTGGTTTAGGAGCCAGATGTGGCTCTTGTGCCCCCTGCATGTGGTTCTCCAGCTTTTGGTAGCTCTAAAAACTTTTGTGCACTAGTGGAAGCAGGGATGTCATAGAATTACCAGATATTGGTACTAGCATACCTCCCAACTGTAATGATGGGGGTAGGGAAACAGACAAGTGAGCCCTAATCTACCCGCCACTCAGTCCCTGCCTACTTGCAACGACCCGCCCTAGGCGACGGGGTACAACTGGGCGGCGGTCCCTACACTCAATAAGTGCACGACAGACAAACAGACAGGGGTACACAGAAGCTAAGGGAAATGGGGCAGTTACCCACGGCAACACCGTGAGCAACAAGAGTGGTGAACGAGCCGAGTCAAACCAGGAGTGTACGAGGTACCAAACGCAGAGCAGAAGAGTAGTGAACAAGCCGAGTCAAACCAGGAGTGTACGAGGTACCAAATGCAGAGCAGGAGAGTAGTCAGTAAGCCAGGGTCAGTATGAAGCAGGGACAAATAGTACAAGAAGCTGCAGCAGGGCCAGGAAACCAAACGAGAAGAATCACAAGCAAGGAGGAACAGGAAAGGCAGGTATAAATAGACAGAGGGCGGGAGCTAGCTCCGTCTGGCCAGGCTGTGATAGGCTCTCCCACTCCTAAGCCTGCCATCCTGAGTGGTGGAAGATAGAGTCAGTCTCACAGACATAGAAGCAGGTGCAGAATGATTACCTATGGGCGTAGACACAGAAGCTGTGCCTGGCAGATCCTTTACAGTACCCCCCCTTTTATGAGGGGCCACCGGACCCTTTCTAGGTGGACCTGGTATATTGGGGAAACGAAGGTGGAACCTCCTGACCAATACCCCAGCGTGAACATCCCGGGCGGGTACCCAAATCCTCTCCTCAGGCCCATACCCTCTCCAATGGACCAGGTACTGGAGGGAGCCTTGGACTATCTTGCTGTCCACAATCTTGGCCCCCTCAAATTCTACCCCCTCAGGGGTGAGAACGGGGACAGGAGGTTTCCTCGAGGGAGCCAAGGACGGGGAGCAGCGTTTAAGGAGGGAGGCATGAAACACGTTGTGTACTCGAAAAGATGGGGGCAACTCCAGTCGGAAGGAGACAGGATTGAGGACTTCAATGACCTTGTACGGCCCTATAAACCGGGGAGCAAACTTCTTGGACGGGACTTTAAGGCGCAAATTCTTAGACGATAGCCACACCAGATCCCCGACCATAAACAAGGGGTTAGCAGAACGTCTTCTATCTGCCTGAGTTTTTTGTATGCTCTGGGACGCCTCTAGGTTCTTCTGAACCTGGGCCCAGACTGTGCACAGTTCCCGATGAACGACCTCTACCTCGGGATTGTTGGAACTACTAGGTGAAATGGAGGAGAACCGTGGATTAAACCCAAAATTACAGAAAAAGGGGGAGACCCCTGATGAGTTACTGACCCGGTTATTAAGGGAAAATTCGGCGAGGGGAATGAAGGAGACCCAATCATATTGACAGTCAGAGATAAAGCACCTTAAATATTGTTCTAGAGACTGATTAGTCCTCTCAGTTTGGCCATTAGTTTCAGGATGGAAGGCAGAGGAGAAGGACAGATCAATCTCCAACCTTTTACAGAAGGCTCTCCAAAACAATGAAACAAATTGTACCCCTCTGTCAGAAACAATATTGACAGGGACCCCATGGAGACGCAGGATGTGTTTAACAAACAAGGTAGCTAACGTCTTAGCATTGGGTAGTTTCTTGAGGGGCACAAAGTGGCACATCTTACTGAAGCGGTCTACTACAACCCACACCACCGACTTGCCTTGAGATGGAGGCAAATCGGTGATAAAATCCATGGAGATATGGGTCCAAGGTCTCTGGGGAATGGGCAAAGAACGTAGTAAGCCCGCTGGTCGGGACCTGGGAGTCTTGGACCTAGCACAAACTTCACAAGCGGCGACGTAGGCCTTAACGTCTTTAGGCAACCCAGGCCACCAATAGTTTCTGGCAATGAGGTGCTTGGTACCCACGATGCCTGGATGACCAGATAGTGCGGAGTCATGATTTTCCCTAAATACCCTTAGCCGGAATTGCAGGGTAACAAACAGCTTGTTCTCAGGAAGGTTCCCGGGAGCTGAACCTTGATCAGCCGCAATTTCAGAGACTAAATCAGAATCAATAGAGGAAATGATTATACCTGGAGGCAAAATACAAGCAGGATCTTCCTCCGAAGGAGGGCTGGCCATGAACCTACGCGACAGTGCATCAGCCTTAATATTTTTAGACCCAGCCCTATAGGTAACCAAAAAGTTGAATCTGGTAAAAAATAACGCCCATCGAGCTTGTCTCGGGTTTAGCCTCCGGTCAGATTCTAGGAAAACCAGATTCTTGTGGTCGGTAAGGACCGTTACCTGGTGCCTAGCCCCCTCTAGGAAGTGGCGCCACTCTTCAAATGCCCATTTAATGGCTAAGAGTTCGCGGTTGCCAATATCATAGTTACTCTCAGTGGGCGAAAACTTCCTGGAGAAGTAGGCACAGGGACGGAGATGAGTGAGGGACCTGGTACCCTGGGACAAGACAGCCCCCTCTCCCACCTCAGACGCGTCAACCTCCACGATAAATGGCTCCATTTGGTTGGGCTGAACCAGCACCGGGGCCGTGATAAAGCACTTTTTATGGATCTCAAAAGCCTGGACAGCCTCAGGAGGCCAGTGGAGGAGATCAGCACTTTTGCGAGTGAGATCCGTAAGAGGCTTAGCGATGACCGAGAAGTTAGCGATAAATCTCCTGTAATATTTAGCGAACCCCAGGAAGCACTGTAACGCCTTCAGGGAGGCAGGTTGGACCCATTCCGCCACAGCCTGGACCTTGGCGGGGTCCATGCGGAATTCATGAGGAGTGAGGATTTGACCCAAAAATGGTATCTCCTGCACCCCAAACACACATTTTTCGGTCTTCGCAAACAGTTTGTTTTCCCGAAGGACCTGGAGCACCTTCCTGACATGCTCAATGTGGGAGGACCAGTCCTTGGAAAACACAAGTATGTCATCAAGGTACACTACAAGAAATACCCCCAGGTAATCTCTTAAAATCTCATTTATGAAATTCTGGAAGACCGCGGGAGCATTACACAACCCAAAGGGCATGACGAGGTATTCGAAATGACCTTCGGGCGTGTTAAACGCAGTCTTCCACTCATCCCCCTCTTTGATGCGGATAAGGTTATACGCCCCCCGTAGATCAAACTTAGAGAACCATTGGGCCCCCTGAACCTGATTAAAGAGATCAGGAATCAAAGGAAGGGGATACTGGTTCCTTACAGTGACCTTATTCAAGTTACGGTAGTCAATGCATGGCCTAAGACCACCATCCTTCTTCCCTACGAAGAAGATGCCAGCACCTACCGGAGAAGTAGAGGGGCGAATGTAACCCTTGGCCAGGCATTCCTGGATATACTCTCTCATGGCTTCACGCTCGGGACAAGAGAGATTAAATATCCTACCCTTAGGGAGCTTAGCTCCTGGTACCAAATCGATAGCGCAATCGTATTCTCTATGAGGAGGTAACACTTCGGAGGCCTCCCTAGAGAAAACATCAGCGAAGTCCTGAACAAACTCAGGTAGCGTGTTCACCTCCTCAGGGGGAGAAATAGAATTAACAGAAAAACATGACGTCAAGCACTCATTACCCCATTTGGTAAGATCCCCAGTATTCCAGTCAAACTTGGGATTATGCAACTGCAACCAGGGAAGGCCTAAAACCAAATCGGACGATAATCCCTCCATCAACAATACAGAGCCCTGCTCCAAATGCATGGAGCCAGCAAGGAGTTCAAAAACAGGGGTATGCTGTGTAAAATAACCATTAGCAAGAGGGGTGGAGTCGATACCCACTACCGGGACAGGTTTAGGCAAATCAATCAAAGGCATAGCTAGAGACATAGCAAATTCCACAGACATGATATTAGCAGAAGACCCTGAATCCACGAAGGCACTGCCGGTAGCAGACCTACCACCAAAAGAGACCTGAAAGGGAAGCAAGGTTTTATTACGTTTCATATTTACGGGAAATACCTGTGCGCCCAAGTGACCTCCCCCATGATCACTTAGGCGCGGAACATTTCCGGCTGCTTATTCCTACACCTAGGACAGTTGTTCACTTGATGCTTGTCATCCCCACAATAGAAGCAGAGACCATTCTTCCTGCGGAACTCTCTACGTTGTTGGGGGGACACGGAGGCCCCGAGTTGCATAGGTACCTCCGAGTCTTCCGTGGAAGAACGAAGCAACAGAATCTCGGGAGGCATCATGGGGGAGCCAGAGGAGAAAACACCAAAACGTTCAAGTTGTTGTTCCCTGAGACGTCGGTCAAGTCGTACCGCTAAGGCCATCATCTGGTCTAGGGAGTCAGAAGAGGGATAGCTAACTAGCAGGTCTTTCAGGGCGTTCGACAGACCCAACCTAAACTGGCACCTTAAGGCAGGGTCATTCCACCGAGAAGCTACGCACCACTTCCTAAAGTCAGAACAATACTCCTCAACAGGTCTCTTACCCTGACGTAAGGTCACCAGCTGACTCTCGGCGAAGGCAGTCTTGTCAGTCTCGTCATAAATGAGTCCGAGAGCAGAAAAGAAAAGATCAACGGAGGAAAGTTCAGGGGCGTCAGGAGCCAAGGAGAAGTCCCATTCTTGGGGCCCTTCCTGGAGCCGGAACATAATTATACCACCCCGCTGGCTCTCAGAACCTGAGAAGTGGGGCTTTAAGCGAAAATAGAGCCTACAACTCTCCCGAAAGGAGAGAAAAGTCTTCCGGTCCCCTGAGAACCGGTCAGGCTACTTGAGGTGGGGTTCAAGAGGTGAGGTGAGGGGCACTACCATGGTGGCATCAGGCTGGTTGACCCTCTGAGCCAGGGCCTGGACCTGTAGGGAGAGACCCTGCATTTGCTGAGCCAGGGTCTCAAGGGGGGCCATAGTAGTGTCAGGGACCAGGGTAGATTAGGTATATGGGCTTGTGATTATGTAATGATGGGGGTAGGGAAACAGACAAGTGAGCCCTAATCTACCCGCCACTCAGTCACTGCCTATTTGCAACGACCCGCCCTAGGCGACGGGGTACAACTGGGCGACGGTCCCTACGCTCAATAAGTGCACGACAGACAAACAGACAAGGGTACACAGAAGCTAAGGGAAATGGGGCAGTTGCACACGGCAACACCGTGAGCAACAAGAGTGGTGAACGAGCCGAGTCAAACCAGGAGTGTACGAGGTACCAAACGCAGAGCAGGAGAGTAGTGAACAAGCCGAGTCAAACCAGGAGTGTACGAGGTACCAAACGCAGAGCAGGAGAGTAGTCAGTAAGCCAGGGTCAGTATGAAGCAGGGACAAATAGTACAAGAAGCTGCAGCAGGGCCAGGAAACCAAACGAGAAGAATCACAAGCAAGGAGGAACAGGAAAGGCAGGTATAAATAGACAGAGGGCGGGAGCTAGCTCCGTCTGGCCAGGCTGTGATAGGCTCTCCCACTCCTAAGCCTGCCATCCTGAGTGGTGGAAGATGGAGTCAGTCTCACAGACATAGAAGCAGGTGCAGACTGATTACCTATGGGCATAGACACAGAAGCTGTGCCTGGCAGATCCTTTACACCAACCGTTCCTTTTTTTTCTTCCTGCGGTATTGTCCTGTGAAATGGATTGACTAGGGGGTGTGGCTAATGCAAATATATTCCAAAGTAGGAGTTCACAGGAAGTGATTTCGGCGTTTTTGGTAGATCGTGATGTGTCTTAATAATGTCCTGAAAATGAGGATTCAAATTCTGATAGGTATGTACTAGGATCACAATAAGAGGACCTCTGGTCTAAGAAATTAGCAAAAACTCAATAAAAAAAATTATCACTTTTCTCTAGACAAGTTCTTTTTTTCCACACTTGTTTAAATAGCGGATCCTAATGGATTGCACAACTGATTCCAAAAAATAATCAATTGAACTGTATATTGTAATGTATGTAGAAAAACGAACACCTCATGCACATGACCGACTCGGGCCGTTTTTGACGGCATCAGAGTGGCACCCGATTGTCTTCACGGACCCATTCAGTTTAGCGGGTGAATCGAGTCCGTGAAAAATGATCCGAGTCTCCGATCCGAGGGAAGATGCTCTATCTTTCCTCGGATCACTGATGGGACTCGGCTGGCGCACACGGTCGTGTTCATGAGGCGTAAAAGTGTCCATACACATTAGATACATTTTGATAGGATGGGCAGATTATCTAAGGTCTTTGGGGCGACTCTATCTTGACAGCAGATATCCAGGGAAAGAAGGATCGGTTATGTTGGATTTTAACATGCTGATCCTTTTGTTTTTGCAGGAGACAAGCTGCTTTTAGAGGGGTCTGGTAGCAGACTATTCCCCTCTTCCCACTAAAATAAACATGCACGCTTGGCTGAGCGCATAATGTATCTTTTTGGTGGAGTCGGGAGGAATATTTTTTGGCCCAATGAGCGTTCAGCCGACAGCTATCTAAAGTGTACTGGAAATTTAACCAACCCCTGCATTAGAAAAGCTCAGCTAAGCTGCTAGGGGCATATCTGACAACAAGCTTGTTGTCACGTAGATTTCGTGGACCCACAGGGCCATACCACCTTGGCGGTATGGCAGCTGGCCAACAGGGCGCAGGTCAGAGTCTATAGTTCATATAGGGTACCTGTGGCAGCTCGGACAGTAGCAAGGCAGGCTTGGCTGGGACTAGGCAGCAGGTAGACATCAGGCATGGAGAAGCAGGACAGGTGTGATATACAGCATAGCACGGGTACAGCTCAGCACGGCACTAGATAAGAATACAGGTTACAGGATACAGGAACAGGGAACACTGGGAGCAGGAAACACTAGGGGACCATTTGCAAGACAAACTTAGGATACAACAACAATGCTCAGGCATGGGAGGATGGGGCTGGGACTTTCTTATAGCTCAGTGTGCTCTGGGAGCAATCAGCACAATCTCCCACATGCTCGCGAGCGCACCTTGGTGGTCACTGTGGAACAGGACGGCCGTATGTGCAGACATCTCTGGAGAGAAGGGCGTCGACTGGATGGAAGGAGTTCGTGGTCAGCGACCACGGACGTTACAGTATCCCCCCTCTTATGCCCCCTCCTCTTGGGACCAGAACGAGAGAGAAACCTCTTAATGAGGGTAGGAGCATTGAGATTCTCCTCTGGCTCCCAGGACCTCTCTTCTGGACCAAACCCCTTCCAATCTACAAAATAAAAGGTTCTTCCTCTTACTTTTTTAATGTCCAGGATCTCCTTAACATCGAAGGTGTCTAAAGGACAGCTTTTGGGTCAACTGCAGGGCCAGGAGTCTTGGTAAAGAAGTTCAGAACACTGGCTTCAGGAGGGAGACATGGAAGGAATTGGGGATCCTGAGGGTAGGAGGCAGGGCCGGCCTTAGACTACAGGGTGCCCTGTGCGGAATTACCCTTTGGTGTCCCCACTCCATTTATCATTGTTTTGTATTGTCGGCATTTAGTGCTTTTGTTTGTACATTTGTCACGCCGAAAAACGCGTAAAAAATGCTTGGTTTAAGCGTCCCATTGAAATCAATGGTATAGTGCGCCGTTAGTGCATACGACACGTTTTGTTTAAAAATGTGTCACGTAAAAAAAGTAGTGTCAGGTCAATTCTTTGGCATGTAAAAAGGGCCGAATATGCGCCAAAATAGCACCTAATTTCTATAGTCAATGGGAGTTCTGATTGAGCGGCAAAAAACGCGATGAATACGCATCAAAAGAGCCTGTAGTTTAAAAAGAACTTTACAAAAACACATTCAAAGTCGCGTTTTTCGCTGCATTTTTAACAGCCGTTTTTGGAGCTGTTTTTCTATAGAGTCTATGAAAAACTGCCCCAAAAACGGCTGAAGAAGTGACCTGCACTTCTTTTTCGGCCGCGTAAAAAACGCCCCGTCGGAACAGAATGCCATTTTCCCAATGGGCAGATGTTTGGAGGCGTTCTGCTTCCGATTTTTCCGCCGTGTTTAGCACAGTGTGAACAAGGCCTATGTTTTGGTAAGGCTGTTTTCACGTTACGTCCTGCCTGTCCATTTATCATATGCGGTAGAAAAGCTCCTGGCGCATACATTAAATGGACAGAAAAAACATGCAGTGTCATTTTTTTTTTACTGGACGCCACTACATAAAATAGCGCAGTCCCACTCGAACTGAGGCTTTTTTAACCTCCATCAGGTGTATGGGACTGTTTACCATACGTTCTGGGAGCTTTCCCGGTGCATACATTACACGGATGGGCAGGATGTAATGTGAAATTACCTTAGGCTGAGTTCACACGGGGCGGATACGCTGCGTAAAAGAATGCAGCGTATCCGCCTTGTGCACCGCAGGGAATTTGGGGCGGAAAACTGCAGCACTTAGCCAGCCTCCTGGGATGACGTTTCATCCATGTGACCGCCGCTAAAGCCTGTGATTGGCTGCAGCGGAGGTCACATGAGATGAAGCGTCATCCCAGGAGGATAAAACACAGATTCCTAGGTAAGTAAAATATATTGTTTGTTTGAGTGGCGTTTTTTGCGACAGGATCGCTGCAAACCCGCCGCAAAAAATGCAACAACTGCTATTTGTTGCGGAATTTACCTCCCCATTGAATACAATGAGGAAAACCCACAACAAATAAGGCGCGTTTACGCAAATACAATTGACATGTTACAGAATAAAACTGCACCGCAGGTTCGTTTTTTCCGCTCAGTATTTACGCAGCGTGTGGAGGAGATTTGTTTTATCTCATCCACTTTGCTGCTACTGTATTTGCTGCAAATTTTCTGCAACTAATTCCGTTGCGGAAAATCCGCAGTATTTACGTAACGTGTGAACTGGCCCTTACTCCGTTTACTCAAAGGCTATCTTTTGTATAACAGGAAAAAATATTAAAACTGCTGTCCACGTGGGCAATGTTGGTACTTTTTATTACTTCTTATTTAACTCACTGTGAAGGCCGTAAAAAAAAAAGTAAATAGCCAAAATCGATGTTTTTTGTTCACATTAGGTCTAAAAAAAATGTAATAAAAAGTTAGCAAAAAGTTGCATGTACCAAAATATTGTACCAATAAAAGCTGCAGATCATCCCGCAAAAAAAATAAGCCTTCACACCGCTTAGACGAAAATATAAAAAAATTCTGTCTCAGAATGTGGTGAAAAAACATTTTTTTTTTTTAACAAATCGTTTTCTTTGTAAAAGTAGTAAAATATATAAAAATAAACTATAGAAATTTGGTATCACCGTAATCGTATTTAGCCGCAGAATAAAGTTAAGTTGTCGTTTTTACCGCACGATGAAAGCCATAAAATCTAAACCCAAAAAACTATGGAGGAATCAGATTTTTTCTAATTTCAGCCCACAAAGAATTGTTTTCAGTTTCCCAGTACATTATACGGTACTTTAAATGTTATCAATAGAAACTACAACTCATGTCGCAAAAAATAACCACCATCCTATTGACGGAAAAATAAAAAAAATGATGGCTCTAAGAAGGCGGGTAGTGAAAAACTTATGAAAAAGCAATAAATGTCTCAGGTCTGAAAAGGTTAAAATAGGAAAGCAGCTCATACTTACCTCTCTCTTCCCAGACGTCCCTGCGTTGGGGGCTCCCGTCACCTCTGTTCTCGGTTTGTATACAGAGCGGCTGCAGTGGTGACATCACGTCGACAGTACATCACCACTGCAGCTGCAGTATAAGTATAAGTCATTTTTTATTTTAACTTCTCCTCTACTGCTTCAACAGGATTTCTTTTTAACCCCTTTAACGTAATGTGCACAGGGTCTAAAAAGGCACAAATGGCAAATGTGCACTATGGAGCAACTGAATAATGTGCCCATCTGCCATTTATTAACAGTGTCCATTTTCCACTTATTTCCCCTTTAGTGTCCTTATGTTCAGTGCCCCCTTGATGCATATTTGCCATTTACTTCCCCTTTAGCACCCTCTGTCACAGAAGAACAATAAATGAGCAATAAATGGTAAATGGGCATCGAAGGGGCACTGAACAGGACACTAAAGGGTCAATAAGTGGCAAATGGGCACAAAGGTGGCACTGAATCCTCTGCCCATTTGCCATTTTTAGACCCCCATCAGTGCCCCCATACAACCAAAGCCCACAGTCTGACTGACCTGCTGGGCTTCTTACAGTGCACGGTGCCCGCTAATGCTGCTAGAGTGGAGTCCTGGGGAAATAGCCAGAGCAGGACCGCATGGTAAGATAGTCTCATCCCAGTCTTACGTCCTGAGTGATTTCATCATGCCTGATCATCACTCAGGACGTAAGACGAGGAGGGGGAGAGGGTGAACGAGGAGGGGGAGAGGGTGAACGGGGGGAGCAATAGTCGCGGCGCAGGGAAGCCAGTAGTGAGGTCAGTGAGTGACACCTGACCCGCTGGCGCCTCGAGCAGTAGCCACAGAGTGGGAGAAATTCACCCGCTGGTGCCCCCCCTTACTGCATTGCGCCCGGCGCCCCGTGCAACACGTGTGGTAGCTAAGGCCGGCCATGGTAGGAGGCAGCCGAAGCTTGTAGGCGACTGGGTTGATCTGCTGTAGGATCTCGAAGGGTCCGAGGAACCTGGGAGCAAATTTGTAGGACGGCACCCTCAGACGAATATTCCTGGAGGACAACCAGACCTTCGTGCCAGGATGAAACTGAGGAGGTTTTCTTCTCCTTGTGTCCGCCTTCCGTTTCATGCGGTCGACCGCCAGCAGGATGGAGGATCGAGACTGCTGCCAGATCTACAGAAAGTCCCTAAAAGCCGTGTCAACTGCTGGTACCTCGGACGTATCAGGCACCGGGAGAGGAATTCGTGGGTGTTGGCCATAGACAATGAAGAACGGTGTCTTCTGTGTGGACTCGCTGGTGTGATTGTTGTATGAGAATTCAGCCCACGGAAGCAACTGCACCCAGTCATCATGCTGCTTTGAGATGAAGTGGCGGAAGTAGTTCTCATGATCTGATTGATCCTCTCGACCTGACCATTGGACTGAGGATGGTAGGCCGAGGAAAAGTCCAACTTTACACCTAGGAGTCCACAGAGGGCTCTCCTGAACTTCGAGGTAAACTGAACCCCCCATGCAGGCGAAAGATGTGTTGGATGAAAAGCTTGGCCAGTTGAGGAGCAGAAGGAAGACCAGTAAGAGGAACGAAGTGGGCCATCTTCGAAAATCGATCCACCACCACCCAGACAGCACTGCATCCAGCAGAGAGAGGCAGGTCAGTAATAAAGTCCATAGCTATATGCTGCCAAGGAGCATCGGGCACAGGCAATGGCTGGAGCAGACCAGCAGCTCTGGAGTGAGCGACCTTGTTAGCTGCACACACTGAGCAGGACGAAACAAAGTCCAAAATATCCTTGGGCAGCGTGGGCCACCAGAAATGACAGGCAATCAGATCTCGGGTCTTACGGGTAGAGATGAGCGAACCGGGACAACCGAACCCGGTTTCGGTCCGAACATCGGGAAAAGTTCGGTTCGCAGCGAATCCGAACTTCACCGGGTTCGGCCGAACCCGTTTTGACCGAACCCGGTCAAAAATATTATACAAATCGGCAGCCACTTGTCTCTATCAATCACTGATAGAGAAAAGAGGCTGCTGATTAAAAATAAAATAAAAAGCATTTCATACGTACCCGGTCGTTGTCTTGGTGACGAGTCCCTCTTCTTTCTCCAGTCCGACCTTCTTTTCTGACGCAGCAGCCTGTGATTGGCTGCAGAGGCCTCTGCAGCCTGTGATTGGCTGCAGAGGCCGCGGCAGCCTGTGATTGGCTGCAGCGGTCACATGGGCTGTAACGTCATCCAGGAATGTCGGGCCGGATGTCGAGAGGGAGCGTCACCAAGGCAACGGCCAGGAGACCGGACTGAAGGAAGCAGAAAGTTCTCGGTAAGTATGAACGTCTTTTTTTTTTTTACAGGTTACTCTATATTGTGATCGGAATTCACTGTCCAGGGTGCTGAAACAGTTACTGCCGATCAGTTAACTCTTTCAGCACCCTGGACAGTGACTATTTACTGACGTCGCCTAGCAACGCTGCCGTAATGACGGGTGCACACATGTAGCCACCCGTCATTATGGGGCCTCATGCACACGACCGTAAAAACACCCGTTATTACGGGTCGTAATTACGACCCGAAATAGCGGGCCCATAGACTTCTGTTAGCCACGGGTACCTTTCCGTTTTCTCACGGGAAGGTGCCCGTGCCGTTAAAAAGATAGAACATGTTCTATTTTTTTATTTTACGGGCCATGCTCCTATACTTTATAATGGTAGCACGGCTCGGAAAAACGACCGGCTTGCCAATCATTTGAAGGTGTTATTGAGGACAGGAGTGGAGGAGAGGTAACAGACTGAGCTACGTAATGGTAAGAGCAGAGTTCACAGCAGCACAGAGTATTTCAGGAGAGGAGCGTGCAGATTCTGTGCTGCTGTGAACTCTGCTCTTACCATTACGTAGCTCTCAGTCTGTTACCTCTCCTCCACTCCTGTCCTCAATAACACCTTCACCTTCACCTTTTTTTTAATTACATTAAAATTGTATTTTCCGCGCGCCGAGCATGGTACTGTCAAGGTTGCTGAAAGAGTTAGTGCAGCCCATTAACTCTTTCAGCACCCTGGACAGTACCATGCTTGGCGCACGGAAAATACAGGTTCGGTCAGAACTAGTTCGGTCCGAATCGAACTTTTTCGTGAAATTCGGCGAACTAGCCGAACTGAACTTTTCATAAGTTCGCTCATCTCTACTTACGGGTCCCCGCGTGACCTGCCAGTCTAGAGGAGTGTCCCCAGCAGAAGATTCTCCCTCGGTCAGCCAGGCGCACAAAAGTCCTACCTGGAGGAATGTATGCAAGATGGATCAATAATGTTCTGTGGCATCTCAATGGTGTCCTCTGTCTCGAAAGACCTGGACAAGGCATCGGCCCTCACATTCTTGTTGGCCGGGCGATAATGGAGCTCAAACTGGAACCTGGTAAAGAACAGCGACCACCTGGCCTGACGAGGATTCAGCCGTTGGGCTGCCTGGAGATAGGTGAGGTTCTTGTGGTCCGTAAAAATCAGGATGGGATGAGATGCGCCCTCTAGTAGATGTCTCCACTCCTCCAGGGCCAACTTGATGGCCAGTAACTCCCGATCCCCAATCGAGTAGTTACGTTCTGCGGAAGAGAAGAGCTTAGAGAAATATCCACATACCATAGACTTGCCCTTGGAACCTCTCTGGAACAGGAGTGCACCAGTACCGACAGAGGATGTATCCACTTCCAGCGATAACTGTAGAGAAATGTCGGGAGGATAGAAGCTGACGTGAAGGTACTCTTCAGGCTATTGAATGCAGACTCTGCCTCAGGAGTCCACACCTTGGCGTTCATGCCCATCTTAGTGAGGTCAGAGATGGGAGATGTCAGTGAGGAGAAGTTTGGAATAAACTGTCTGTAAAAATTGGCGAATCCCAGAAAGCGCTGTATGGCCCTCAAGCCTTGAGGTCGTGGCCATTCCAGAACAAACTTTACCTTTTCAGAATCCATCTTGAGACTTCTATTCGAGACAATGTAGCCGAGGAAGGGCAGAGCATCGTTTTCAAAAACGCACTTCTCCAACTTAGCGTACAGACGATTCTCTCTTAACTGCAACAAAACTTGACGGACATGTCTCTGATGAGTCACAGGATCTGGAGAAAAAGATGTCATCAAGATAGACCACAAAACAAACATAGAGGAGTTCACGGAAAATGTCATTAACGAACCCCTGGAAGACCGCGGGAGCATTACACAGGCCGAAGGGCATTGCTAGATACTCATAGTGTCCATCACAGGTGTTAAATGCAGTCTTCCATTCGTCACCCTGGCAAATCCGGATTACATTGTAAGCCCCACGCAGGTCTAGTTTGGAAAAAAATTTGGCACCACATATACGATCAAATAATTCAGAGATCAACGGCAATGGATATTTATTCTTTACCGTGATTTGGTTGAGACTCCGGTAGTCAATACAAGGACGCAGGGAGCCATCCTTTTTTTGACGAAGAAGAACCCGGCTCCTGCCGGGGAGGAAGACTTCCGTATTAAGCACCTCTCCAAGTTTTCCTTAACATAGGCGGACATGGACAGATTCTCTGGCAAGGAGAGAGGATATATCCTACCATGGGGAAGGGATGCACCAGGGATCAGCTTGATAGGACAGTCATACGCCCGGTATGGGGGCAGTGTCTCCGCCTCCCTTTTCCTGAAGACGTCCGACAATGCAGCATAATGACCAGGCAATCCTGCCAATGATCGAGGCAGAGGAGGCTGAGCTGAAAGAATCTGCACCAGGCATCAGCTGTGACACTCGGGGCCCCACTGGAGAACCTCTCCAGAGTTCCAGTCCAGAACTGGGGCATGTAGTCGGAGCCAAGGCAAACCCAGCAGCACAGGGTTAACGGCCTTGGACAGGAAATTGAACGGTAGAAGTTCGGAGTGAAGAGCCCCTACTTGGAGCCTCAGCGGCTTGGTCACAGCTATAACTGGGTCTGGCAGAGGTAGTCCATTTACTGATGCCACCATTAACGGTCTCTGCAGAGGGGTAGTGGGTAAATGGAGAAGGTCCACCAGGTCTCTACAAATGAAATTAGCAGCGGATCCAGAGTCCAGATATGCAGAGACCTGATGCGTTTTCTCACCGGACACTATGGTCACGGGTATGGACAAATTAGATGGGAGTCCTTCTTTACCCAAGGTGGTCTTTCCTACCAACCCTAGGCTTTGGGGCTTTTGGGGAAACAGACGTACAAGATGGCCTCCGAGGCCGCAATAAAGACAGAGTCCCGAAGTGCATCTGCGTTCTCTCTCCTGGGTAGATAGCTTACATTGGTCCATCCTCACAGACTCCTGAGGACGGCAGGGGTTGCTGCAAGGTAGGGGCCAGACTAGGAAGACCTCCCTCCCGACGAACGTCTTGGATCCGTTCTCGGAGCCTTCTATCACTCCGGGCAGCCAGGAGGATGAGGTCATCCAGGGTAGACGGCAGGTCTCGAGCGGCAAGTTCGTCTTTATTCTTAGGAGACCGTCCATGCCAGAATATAGCCACCAGGGCCTCATTGTTCCACAACAGTTCTCCCGCCAGGGTGCGGAAGTGGATGGCATATTCGCCCACAGAGATGTCTCCTTCGCGTAGGTTAAGCAAGGAAGCCGCAGCAGAGGAGACTCGTCCAGTCTCCTCAAGCACTGTGCGAAATGACCAGAGGAACCCCTGGAAGTCACGGGTCTCTGGTCCTTGTCTCTCCCAGATAGGGTTCCCCCATACAAGCGCCTTGCCAGTAAGAACAGAGATGATGAAAGCGACCCTTGCGTCATCAGATGAAAATGCCCTAGAATACAGGCTGAAGTGGATCTGGCACTGGTTCAAAAATCCACGACAGGTTCTTGCTTCTCCGTCATTGCGGTCAGGAAGTGGCAAAGAAAAATGAGGGTCAACACTGCCTGGAGGTGTAGTCTGAGGATCAGTACTGCCAGGAGGTGTAGTAGGAGGAACGGCAGCTAGTGACTCCTGCCGACGTGCGAGAATGTTCAAGGCCTGGAGAAGTTGGTCCTGTCGAGACCGGAGGTCTAGCATATCCGCCCGCATCTCTTGTGACGTTGTCATGGTCATGGATCGACCAGCGGGGTCCATGGCCTGAGCATATAGTCACTTAGGGTTCGTGGACCCACAGGGCCGTACCGCCTTGGCGCAGGTCAGAGTCTATAGTTCATATAGGGTACCTGTGGCAGCTCGGACAGTAGCAAGGCAGGCTTGGCTGGGACTAGGCAGCAGGTAGACATCAGGCGTGGAGTAGCAGGACAGGCGTGGTATACAGCACAGCACGACTACAGCTCAGCATGGCACTAGATCAGGATACAGGTTACAGGATAAGGGAACAGGGAACACTAGGGGACCATTTGCAAGACAAACTTAGGATACAACAACAACGCTCAGGCGTGGGAGGATGGGGCTGGGACCTTCTTATAGCCCAGGGTGCTCTGGGAGCAATCAGCTCAATCTCCCACATGCGTGCGCTTTGGCTTCTTAACCCCTTAAGGACGCAGCCTAGTTTGGGCCTTAAGGCTCAGAGCCCATTTTTCAAATCTGACAAATTTCACTTTATGTGGTAATAACGTCGGAATGCTTAAACCTATCCAAGCGATTCTGAGATTGTTTTCTCGTGACACTTTGTGCTTCATGTTCGTGGTAAAATTTGGTCGATATATTCAGTCTTTATTTGTGAAAAATTGCAAAATTTAGAGAAAATTTACAAAAAATAGCATTTTTCAGAATTTAAATGCATCTGCTTGTAAAACAGACGGTTATACCACCCAAAATAGTTACTAGTTCACATTTCCCATATGTCTACTTTAGATTGGCATCGTTTTTTGAACATTATTTTATTTTTCTTGGACGTTACAAGGCTTAGAACATAAACAGCAATTTCTCATATTCTTAAGAAAATTTCAAAAGCCTTTTTTTGAAGGTACCGGTTCAGTTCTGAAGTGGATTTGAGGGGCCTATGTATTAGAAACCCCCATAAAACACCCCATTTTAAAAACTAGACCCCTCAAAGTATTCAAAACAGCATATAGAAAGTTTTTTAACCCTTCAGGCATTTCACAGGAATTAAAGCAAAGTGGAAATTAAATTTGCAAATTTCATTTTTTCTGCTGAATTTCAATTTTATTAATTTTTTTTCTGTAACAGAGAAGGTTTTACCAGAGAAATACTACTAAATATGTATTGTCCAGATTCTGCAGTTTTTAGAAATGTCCCACATGTATGTGGCCCTACTGCGCTCGTGGACTAAAACACAAGCCCTAGAAGCAAAGAAGCACCTAGTGCATTTTGAGGCCTCTTTTTTATTAGAATATATTTTAGGCAGCATGCCAGGTTTGAAGAGGTGTTGAGGTATCAAAACAATGGAAATCCACCAGAAGTGACCCCATTTTGGAAATTACACCCCTCAAGGAATTCATTTATGGTTTTTGTTATCATTTTGACCGCACAGTTTTTTCACAGCACCTATTTGAATTGGGCTGTGAATTGAAAAAAATGATATTTTTTCCAATAAGATGTCATTTTTTATCAAAATTTCTTATTTTCACAAGGAACAACATACCCCATTTTGTTGCCCAATTTGTCCTGAGTGCGGCAATACCCCATTTGTGGTGATAAACTGGCGTTTGGGCCCATGGGAGGGCTCAGAAGGAAAGGAGCGCTATGTGTTTGTTGGAGTCCAGATTTTGCTGGATTGGTTTTCGGGTGCCATGTCGCATTTGCAGAGCCCCAGAGGTATCAAAGCAATGGAAACCCACCAGTAGTGACCCCATTTTGGAAACTACACCCCTCAAGGAATTAATTTATGTTTTTTGTTATCATTTTGACCGCACAGTTTTTTCACAGCACCTATTTGAATTGGGCTGTGAAATGAAAAAAATGATATGTTTTCCAATAAGATGTCATTTTTGATCAAAATTTCTTATTTTCACAAGGAAAAACATACCCCATTTTGTTGCCCAATTTGTCCTTAGTGCGGCAATACCCCATTTGTGGTGATAAACTGCCGTTTGGGCCCATGGGAGGGCTCAGAAGGAAAGGACCACCATTTGGCCTACTGGAGCTTTTCTGGTGCTAAGTCATGTATGCAGAAGCCCCTGAGGTACCAGTAGAGTTGAAACCCCCGAGAAGTGACCCCATTTTAAAAACTACACCCCTTAAGACATTCATCTAGAGGTGTAGTGAGCATTTTGACCCCACAGGTACTGTGTAAAAGATAATGCGCAGCAGATGGTGCAGAGTGAGATTTGCAATTTTATATATATATATGGCATGTCAGTGTCCGATATATTGTGCCCAGCATGCGCCACCAGAGATATACACCCCTTAAATTGTAATGTGGGTTCTCCTGGGTACGGCAATACCCTACATGTGGCTGTTATCAGCTGCCTGGGCACACGGCAGGGCTTAGAAGGGAAGGACGACCATTTGGCCTACTGGAGCTTTTCTGGTGCTAAGTCATGTATGCAGAAGCCCCTGAGGTACCAGTACAGTTGAAACCCCCGAGAAGTGACCCCATTTTAAAAACTACACCCCTTAAGACATTCATCTAGAGGTGTAGTGAGCATTTTGACCCCACAGGTACTGTGTAAAAGATAATGCGCAGCAGATGGTGCAGTGTGAGATTTGCAATTTTATATATATATATGCCATTTCAGTGTCCAATATATTGTGCCCAGCATGCGCCACCGGAGATATACACCCCTTAAATTGTAATGTGGGATCTCCTGGGTACGGCAATACCCTACATGTGGCTGTTATCATCTGCCTGGGCATACGGCAGGGCTCAGAAGGGAAAGATGAGGGGGGTAAGCTGTGCGGAGTGCATCAGGGTAAATTAAAAATCAAGGGATGTATGATACATTTTAAAACAATCTTTTATACAGAGCCCTGGTTTTTCGGGACACGTGTCACATTGGTATATTGTGTTCTTCCTTATCCCCCTCTTATAGCAGACTCTGCACCTCTTTTGACTCTTTCCCTTTCCACCGGTTTGGGGAACTTCTCCTGGAAAGTGTTGCCCTGGTACGATGCGTGTGGCCTCGCTTCCAGAAGTACTGGGTGCCCCCCCTTCCTGGTCCCTAAAGATTAGATCTTGAAATTCCAGGAAAGTTCCCCTCTGGCCTGCACATCGACGTAGCACGTACGCATTGTACAAAGCCATCTGTATGATGTGCCCGACCAGCTTCTTATACCACACCGCATGGCGCTGTAGGGCTTCAGGACTTGATTTGACAAGTCCATCCCTCCCATGTACCTATTGTAGTCCAGTCTGGTTTGGGGGTGGCCTTTCCTTCATATATCCTAAACCTGTAGGTATACCCTGATGCACTCTCGCACAGCTTATACATCTTCACGCCATACCTTGCCCTCTTACCCGGCAGGTACTGGCGGAATTGAACCCTCCCTTTAAAATGTACCAGGGACTCATCAATAGAAATACACTTCTCGGGGGTGTATGTTTGGGAAAACCGGGCACTGAAACGGTCTAATAGGGGTCTCCGTTTATACAAACGGTCAAAACTGGGGCCATCTCGGGGTGGGCACGGCTCATTATCAGTATAATGTAAGAAGCGAAGTATTGCCTCATTTATTTATTTTTTTAGGTTCCAGTTCTGTTCTGAAGTTGCTTTGAGGGGCCCATATATTAGAAACCCCTATCAAACACCCCATTTTAGAAACTAGACCCTCAAAGTATTCACAACAGCATTTAGAAAGTTTATGAACCCTTTAGGTGTTTCACAGAAATTTAGAGCAAAGTAGAGGTGAAATTTACATTTTTTTTTTGTCAGAAAATCCTCTTTATACCATTTTTTTTATAACACAAAAGGTTTTATCAGAGAAACGCAAATTAATACTTATTGCCCAGATTCTGCAGTTTAGAGAAATATCCCACATGTGGCCCTCGGGCGGTAATGGACTGAAGCGCCGGCCTCCGAAGCAAAGGAGCACCAAGTGGATTTTGAAGCCTCTTTTTTATTAGGCACCATGTCCGGTTTGAAGAGGTCTTGTGGTGCCAAAACAGTGGAAACCCCCCAAAAGTGACCCCAATTTGGAAACTAGACCCCTTGAGGAATCCATTGTAGTTTTCTTGGGGTACATGCGGATTTTTGATCAGTTTTTATTCTATTTTTAGGTGGCGTGGTGACTAAAAAACAGCAATTCTACTATTGTTTTTTTATTCTATTTTTTTTACAGCGTTCACCGTGCGCTATAAATGACACATTCACTTTATTCTGCGGGGCGATACGATTATGGCGATACCAGATGTTTATAGTTTTTTTTTATGTCTTATGGCGTTTGCACAATAAAATACGTTTTGTAAAAAATCATTCACTTTTTGTGTTACCTTATTCTAAGAGCCAGAACGTTTTTATTTTTCAATCAATAAAGCCGTGCGAGGACTTATTTTTTGCGTAATGAAATGTAGTTTCCATCAGGACCATTTTTAGGTACATGCGACTTTTTGATCTCTTTTTATTCCATTTTTTGGGAGGTGAAGTGACCAAACAATTGTTATTGTGGTACGGTTTATTATTAATTTTTTTTACGGCGTTCACCGTGCGGGATAAATAATGAAATAATTTTGTAGTTCAGGCCGTTACGGACGCGGCGATACCAATTATGTATAGTTTATTTGTTTGTTTATATATTTTTATTAATAATAAATGACTGATAAGGTAAAAAGGGGGGATTTTTACTTTTAATACTTTTAAAACTTTTATTTTCTTATTTTTACACAACTTTTTTTAACTTTTTTTTTACTTTATTACTTTGTCCCACTAGGGGACATGAGGGCAGGAGGCCCTGATCGCTAATCTAATACACTGCACTACATGCGTAGTGCAGTGTATTAGAACTGTCAGCTACTCACTGACAGCAAGCATAGTGGGTCCTGACGTTGTCAGGACCCACTAGGCTTCCGTCTATGGCATAGCCGGACGCCATTGTTTGGTGTCCGGTTGCCATAGTCACCATCGCCGGCCGCTATAGTGTAGCAGGCCGGCGATGGCGGATTAACCCCTAAGAAGCCGCGATCGTTATTGAACGCGGCTTCTGAGGGGTTAATCGGCGGGGGAGCTCCGCGATCGGTCCCGGCACATTGAGCAGTGATAGTCTGCTGTCGGAACAGCAGCTATAACAGCTCATGAACGCGCCCCGCGCGAACGGCGCCGTGTTTACTCCATGACATACTATTATGTCATGGAGCGCGAACGATGCACTTACCATGACATAATAGTATGTCCTGGAGCGTTAAGGGGTTAAGTCTGGACTGAGCTCACGAGCGCACCCTAGTGGTCACTGTGGAACAGGACGGCCGTATGTACAGACACCTCTGGAGAGATAGGCGTCGACTGGATGGAAGGAGTTTGTGGTCAGCGACCATGGACGTTACACTTGTTGACTGTTTCTAGTAACAACTAGTCGATGTACCAGATTATCCATATTGTTGAAATGTGGGTTGCTGTCAGGGGCGTAACTAGGAAAGACTGGGCCCCATAGCAAACTTTTGACTGGGACCCCCCCTCCCCTGGGTGTCACACAACCCCCCCCCCTTGTAGATAGTGCCTTTTTTACAGCCCCCCCTGTAGATAACGCCATACAGCCCCCCTATAGATAACGCCATACAGCCCCCCTGTAGATAACGCCATACAGCCCCCTGTAGATAACGCCATACAGCCCCCCCTGTAGATAACGCCATACAGCCCCCTCTGTAGATAGCGCCATACAGCCCCCCTGTAGATAACACCATACAGCCCCCTCTGTAGATAATGCCATACAGCCCCCTCTGTAGATAAAGCCATACCGTCCCCCCTGTAGATAACGCCATACAGCCCCCTCTGTAGATAGCGCCATACAGTCCCCCCTATAGATATCTACAAAGGTGGCTGTATGGCGTTATCTACAGGGGGGGCTGTATGGCGTTATCTACAGGGGGGGCTGTATGGTGTTATCTACAGGGGGGACTGTATGGCGCTATCTACAGAGGGGACTGTATGGCGTTATCTACAGAGGGGGCTGTATGGCGTTATCTACAGGGGGGCTGTATGGCGCTATCTACAGAGGGGGCTGTATGGCGTTATCTACAGGGGGGCTGTATGGCGCTATCTACAGAGGGGGCTGTATGGCGCTATTTACAGAGGGGGCTGTATGGCGCTATCTACAGAGGGGGCTGTATGGCGTTATCTACAGAGGGGGCTGTATGGCGCTATCTATAGAGGGGGCTGTATGGCGCTATCTACAGAGGGGGCTGTATGGCGTTATCTACAGGGGGGCTGTATGGCGCTATCTACAGAGGGGGCTGTATGGCGCTATTTACAGAGGGGGCTGTATGGCGCTATCTACAGAGGGGGCTGTATGGCGTTATCTACAGAGGGGGCTGTATGGCGCTATCTATAGAGGGGGCTGTATGGCGCTATCTACAGAGGGGGCTGTATGGCGCTATCTACAGAGGGGGCTGTATGGCGCTATCTACAGAGGGGGCTGTATGGCGCTATCTACAGGGGGCTGTATGGCGCTATCCACAGGGGGGCTGTATGGCGTTCTCTACAGGGGGGCTATATGGCGCTATCCACAGGGGGGCTGTATGGCGTTCTCTACAGAGGGGGCTGTATGGCGTTATCTACAGGGGGGTCTGTATGGCGTTCCCTACAGGGGGCTGTATGGCATTTTCTACAGGGGGTATGCCTGTTATCTACACCATACAGCCCCCCCTGTAGGGAACACAATACATCCGCCCCCCCTGTAGGGAATGCCATACAGCCCCACCTGTAGGAAACGCCATACAGCCCCCCCTGTAGGGAACGCCGTACAGCCCCCCCTGTAGGGAACGTCATACAGCCCCCCTGTAGGGAACGCCATACAGCGCCCCTCCGTAGGAAACGCCATACAGCGCCCCTCCGTACGGAACGCCATACAGCCCCCCCCCCTGTAGGGAACGCCCCAACGTCCCCAACCCCCCAAAAAAATTCGACCTACAGTGTGAAAAGACAAAAGACATGTATTTCCTATCCACAGGATAGGGGATACATGTGTGATCGCTGGCAGTGATAGGGAGAACGGGGGACCGAAAATCCCCCAAGTTCTCCATGACTAACCTCTGACTTCCGGCGTCTGCCCAGCCCAATAAAAATGAATGGAGCGCTGGTCACGCATGCGCACAAGCGTGACCGGCGCTCCATTCATTTCTACGGAGCTGCCGACACAGATCCCGGAAGTCAGAGGTTTGTGATGGAGAACTTTAGGGGACTTTCAGTCCCCCGTTCTCCCTATCAATGCCAGCGATCACACATGTATCCCCTGTCCTGTGGATAGGGGATACATGTCTTTTGTTTAATGGCAGAGTGGGGAGATACCTCCCTGCTCTGCCGTAGTGTTCAGTGGCGTCCCGCTCTAGAAGCCATAGCAGCTGCTAGCGGAGCCTCCGGCCATGGTGGGGGCCCGTGCCGGCGGGCGACACAGGCCCCCTCATGCCGCGGGCCCCGTAGCAGCCGCTACGGCTGCTATAGCGTTAGTTACGCCACTGGTTGCTGTACAGTGACTGGTAGTAAAGATGACTCTTCTCTGTGCAGACACTGAACCAGCATGGCATGTTGGTAGATTTTATCTCTTAAGCCTCCATAATCATAGATGCAGCTCTGGAGTGTAATACAAACTGTAACTCAGGATCAATACAAGATAAGTAATATAATGTATGTACACAGTGACTCCACTAGCAGAATAGTGAGTGCAGGTCTGGAGTATAATACAGGCTATAACTAAGGATCAGTACAGGATAAGTAATGTCATGTATGTACACAGTGACTCCACCAGCAGAATAGTGAGTGCAGCTCTGGAGTATAATACAGAATGTAACTCAGGATAAGTAATGTAATGTATGTACACAGTGACTCCACCAGCAGAATAGTGAGTGCAGCTCTGGAGTATAATATAGGATCTAACTCAGGATAAGTAATGTAATGTATGTACACAGTGACTCCACCAGCAGAATAGTGAGTGCAGCTCTGGAGTAAAATACAGGATGTAACTCATGAGCAGTACAGGAAAAGTAATGTAATGTATGTACACAGTGACTCCACCAGCAGAATAGTGAGTGCAGCTCTGGAGTAAAATACAGGATGTAACTCATGAGCAGTACAGGATAAGTAATGTAATGTATGTACACAGTGACTCCATACGCAGAATAGTGAGTGCAGCTCTGCAGTATAATTAATACAGGCTATAACTCAGGATCTTTACAAGGTAAGTGATGTAATGTATGTACACAGTGATTCCTCCAGCAGAATAGTGAGTGCAGCTCTGGAGTATAATACAGGCTATAACTTAGGATCTGTACAAGATAAGTAATGTAATGTATTTTAAGAGATATGGCTCATGCACACGACCATTATTTTCTTTAGTGTTCTCTCCATTTTTGTTTTTTTTTGCGGATAGCATACTGAACCATTCATTTCTACGGGGTCATGCACACATCTGGTTTATTTTTTTGCAGACCAATGTGCTCAATCTGAAAAATTATAGAACATGTCTTATACTTGTCTGTATTTGTGGTCCATCTCACTCTACTGTGTGGGTTTGCAAAAAAAAAAAAAAAAGAAAACGGACAGCGCACAGCTGGCAATAGGATCCGTGTTTTGTGGTCTGCAAAACGTAAACGGTCATGTGCATGCAGCTCACTCAATGGCGCAGATGTACTCCTGTGTCTGTGTCTAGAACGTATAGAAAAATGCACCAAATTTTATGGGGCCGTAGCTTAAAATGCTCCAAGACAAAAAAAAAAGGTCAATCTAGAGTTGTTATAAGTTAGATAAAAGTGTCTAACATATCTAGCAAGATGCGCCAAATTTATCACACAGCGTGCACAACTATGATGAGGTTATGTTGCCTAAATCTTAGAACGATTAGTAAATCTGCCCCAATGTTTTATATTGATTGTAAAATGCATTGTTTCCAAAATGAGCATTAATGCATTTGTTTTATACCCATATTTCTTGGTAGATCCAAGTCATTTTGGTGGGATAAGTCTAAGCCCCACCACAAATTTTAAATTGTTTGCATGTGTATCCAAAATTCCTCGATCCCTCTAAATCTTTGTAGCCTCCTTGACATATTGTAATATCACCGTGCACTGTGCCAAATGACAAACTCAGCCCTTCTATATCTAACACACTCAGCTCTGCTTGACCTGTACATATAAATAAAAGTGAAGCAAAATGCTAGAGGGGGCAAGGTTTAAATAGGATCTTGAATTTGATGTTGTGAGTTGTAGCTCAGCAATGTCTGGATGATGACAGCTGGATATACCTGAGACCAGCTCAGTGTGAAATGTCTAATGAGAGTTAGAATACCGAGTAGTTAACTCGGAATTCAAAGGAGACCTTAGAGAGGTCACAAAATAAAACCTCCAGAGCGAAAAGAAAAATGAAAACAGCACCGAGATGTTACGTCCTCAGTAGCTGCAGACAGAGCTGTGCATGATCAATTGAACATGAGACTCTGAACAGACCTCTAAATCCAGACATCATTACCTGCAATCTCCAAAGCCTTCCAATTATCACTCATGCCGGAGGCTGCGCTGACAACATTAACGCAGAGATTCTAATTAGGACCCAAACACAAAAACGTTTATGGAAAAAAAAATATATATTCTTCTTAACAGAGTAAACCTGCGTATAAAACGATGGAAGAATAATACACTAAGCAGATAGATCATTTATTCACCAATTCACTGAAAGACAACAGAGTTATAGTAATTATATTATTGTACAGAGGGGGCAGTATTATAGTAGTTATATTCTTGTATATAGGGGGCAGTATTATAGTAGTTATATTCTTGTATATAGGGGCAGTATTATAGTAGTTATATTCTTGTATATAGGGGCATTGGTATGGTAGTTATATTCTTGTGTATAGGGGGCAGTATTATAGTAGTTATATTCTTGTATATAGGGGCAGTATTATAGTAGTTATATTCTTGTATATAGGGGGCAGTATTATAGTAGTTATATTCTTGTACATAGGGGGCAGTATTATAGTAGTTATATTCTTGTATATAGGGGCAGTATTATAGTAGTTATATTCTTGTACATAGAGGGCAGTATTATAGTAGTTATATTCTTGTATATAGGGGGCAGTATTATAGTAGTTATATTCTTGTACATAGAGGGCAGTATTATAGTAGTTATATTCTTGTATATAGGAGCAGTATTATAGTAGTTATATTCTTGTATATAGGGACAGTATTATAGTAGTTATATTCCTGTATATAGGAGCAGTATTATAGTAGTTATATTCTTGTATATAGGGGGCAGTATTATAGTAGTTATATTCTTGTATATAGGGACAGTATATTAGTAGTTATATTCTTGTACATAGAGGGCAGTGTTATAGTAGTTATATTCTTGTATATAGGGGGCAGTATTATACTAGTTATATTCTTGTGTATAGGGGGCAGTATTATAGTAGATATATTCTTTTATATAGGGGGCAGTATTATAGTAGTTATATTCTTGTATATAGGGGGCAGTATTATAGTAGTTATATTCTTGTATATAGGGGGAAGTATACTAGTACTTATATTCTTGTATATAGGAGCAGTATTATAATAGTTATATTCTTGTATATAGGGAGCAGTATTATAGTAGTTATATTCTTGTATATAGGGGGCAGTATTATAGTAGTTATATTCTTGTATATAGGGACAGTATTATAGTAGTTATATTCTTGTGTATAGGGGGCAGTATTATAGTAGATATATTATTTTATATAGGGGGCAGTATTATAGTAGTTATATTCTTGTACATAGAGGGCAGTGTTATAGTAGTTATATTCTTGTATATAGGGGCAGTATTATAGTAGTTATATTCTTGTGTATAGGGGGCAGTATTATAGTAGATATATTCTTTTATATAGGGGGCAGTATTATAGTAGTTATATTCTTGTATATAGGGGGCAGTATTATAGTAGTTATATTCTTGTATATAGGAGGCAGTATTATAGTAGTTATATTCTTGTATATAGGAGCAGTATTATAGTAGTTATATTCTTGTATATAGGGGGCAGTATTATAGTAGTTATATTCTTGTACATAGGGGGCAGTATTATAGTAGTTATATTCTTTTATATAGGGGGCAGTATTATAGTAGTTATATTCTTGTATATAGGGGCAGTATTATAGTAGTTATATTCTTGTACATAAGAGGCATTATTATAGTAGATATATTTTTGTATATAGGGAACAGTATTATAGTAGTTATATTCTTGTATATAGGGGCAGTATTATAGTAGTTATATTCTTGTATATAGGAGGCAGTATTATAGTAGTTATATTATTGTATATAGGGGCAGTATTATAGTAGTTATATTCTTGTATATAGGGGGCAGTATTATAGTAGTTATATTCTTGTATATAGGGGCAGTATTATAGTAGTTATATTCTTGTATATAGGGGGCAGTATTATAGTAGTTATATTCTTGTATATAGGAGAGGATAGACGTGTGCTTGTGAGCTCCCTGTTAGGACTATGCATGGCTTCTGACCCAGGTGGAGGAAGGGGGCCTGGGCTGATGATCCTGGGAAAGCCCAGAGTCTGGAGTTTGGCCTGCAGCATGGAGATGGTGGAGGTGATGATCTGGAAATGGTGGCTGGTGAGTCAACTGAATCTCATGATGTTGGTGAATTGTGCACAAAAATGACAAAGAAAAATATCTTTAAAATGGAAATGCAAGTTCGCAAGTTGAGAACTGAAATTAAACAAGAGACTGATTCAAAGGCAAAGCTGATGAAATGTGAGTGTCTGGATGTTTGCACACGTGAGATGGTGATATTGAAGGAGAGATTGCAGAAAGAAACATGCACAGTACCCAAAAATAAAGATCTGGGCAATGGAGAACAAAAGGGAGACCAGAGCCCAAACTGTGAAGAGAAAAAATATCATTGCAAAAAAAGACACTGACTATAAGACTGTGTATAATATTGTGGCACAGGGAAACCCTGGAAGATATGAGTGTGCAGTGGCTGGAGGATCACAACTCCCATCATGTGTGGGGTCTGTGCAATCAGTCAACAAAAATGCTGCTGCTGCTAAAGCTGCAGAGAAATGTGTGCCAGCTGACGAGGGGTTAACTGCAGTAGACTCTATGTGCAGTACAGATGAAGTGAATGCGAGTGGCACTCCTGGGAGTGAGCCAGAAAGTGCTGCATATACTGACATTGTAAGTGAGACCTCGCTCAGCATGGTGATTGACAGTCTGATATCTGATGAACCAGCGGCACAGGCTGAGGCGGACATTGCAGACCCTGTTCTGGAGGTTCAGCCGTCCGCAGTGTCAGTGAATGGAGTGCAGGTTACACAGCGATCAGGAGCAGACACAGGAGGATCTGCAGTACAATCAGCTGAGGAGAGGTCCAGTCCTGACCCACCTGCTGACAGACCTCAGTACAGGAGACTGTTCTCCAGCGTCACAAGACCGACTAACCCCACACCTCAGAGGAGGAACGCGGTCAGAATCAGGTACTCGGGACCAGAGGAAAACCTCCCCTCCAGACTCTACATTGGGAAAGTTTTGTTGAAGGAATTTATGAAGTTTAAAGCTTCTGAGGTGTTCGCTCTGATCCACGTTCCCTCCAGCAGGAATTATGACATCAGTTTCAAGCTGCAATATAGTCTAGACTTATTCTGGAGTATTTTTAATGATACAAAGGAGCACGCGATGTGGGAGCATCTACATGTCATCCAGCTGACTAAACCCCATGTAGTCACCGCCACCGTCCTGTTCCAGTCTGAGGTGGTGGCTCTGGCAGATTTGCAGCACTGGTTGAGCAGATATTGTGAGGTGAAGAGACTGCCAACAAAGATCTATGATGAGGAGGAGATCTGGAATGGAGGATATTCTGTCAAGATCCAGCTGGTTCAGGAGAATGGAGTGACCAGACATCTGCCGCACTCCTTCTACCTGGGCTCGGAGAGAGGCATATGTTACTACCCTGGTCAACCGCGACTGTGCCATAGATGTGGGGGCAGACACCTGGCATTCAACTGTTCCCGTATTAAGTGCTCACTATGTGGTCAGTTTGGGCATGTGAAGTACGATTGTACAGGACCTGTCATCTGTAACCTGTGCTTAGGACCTGGACATACATTCCGGGAGTGTCCACATGCAGAACATAATAAAGAGGAGACCTTTAAAGGAGCCATGGAGGAAGAGCAGGAGGATGCCTCAATATGTGTAGATACAACCCCAGAACCTGGAAGTCCCAGCGAGGATGTGAGCCGAAGTACCAGAGACCCTGCTCCAGAGACGAATGTCCCATCTGTGGATGCTGCACAAGTGTCACCAGCCACTGAAAATAGAGGTCATGCTAAAAGTAAAATATCCAGTCACTCTGTCACCAAAACATCTAAACATCTGCCCAACACCAGTAAAGAACCAGCTGATCCAGCCGCAGCGACCAGTAAGGAACCAGCTGATCCAGCCGCAGCGATCAGTAAGGAACCAGCTGATCCAGCCGCAGCGGCCAGTAAAAAACCAGCTGAGCCAGCCACAGCGACCAGTAAGGAACCAGCTGATCCAGCCACAGCGACCAGTAAGGAACCAGCTGATCCAGCCGCAGCGACCAGTAAAAAAACCAGCTGATCCAGCCACAGCGACCAGTAAGGAACCAGCTGAGCCAGCCGCAGCGACTAGTAAGGAACCAGCTGATCCAGCCGCAGCGACCAGTAAAAAACCAGCTGATCCAGCCGCAGCGACCAGTAAAAAACCAGCTGATCCAGCCGCAGCGACCAGTATGGACGAGGAGGGATTTCAGACGGTTAAAAGGAGAAGTAAAACAGATGATTTTTCTAGGAAAAAAATCACTGCTGCAAAGAAATCACCGGAGTCTCCAGTGCTGGCGATAACTGGGGGACGTTACTGTGCGCTGGGAGAAGATGACCAGGAAGAAGAAGCAGAGATGGAGCAAGTCTCCTCACACAACCCAGATGACGAACCTCAGGATGAAGATGCTGACCCCCCAATGTCCACCAAAAGATGGGGTGTAACGGGACATAGCAGTGGAAGAAGGAAAAAAAGTAGGAAAGATCTGTAACCAGGATGATGCTGAAAATCATCAATGTGAACAGTGTGAAGAATAGGAGCAGGCGGCAGGCGATATTCCAGCGTCTGTCTGACGACAAATCTGACATCATCTTTATACAAGAGACTTATCTGAAGAGCAATGCTCAGGTGTACGCAGCCAAGAGAGACTGGAGACACGGACCATCATTCTGGTCCTTTGGACTGGAACGAAATGATGGTGTAGGAATTCTATTTAATAACATGGACGTACAAGAGGAGAAAGTCCTGGAGATCTGCTCCGGCCGCTGCCTGATGCTGGACTTTACCCTAGACACTGTACATTATAGAGTCATTAATATCTATGCCCAGCAAACCAGGAAAGAGAGGAGGGAATTATTCCAAAATATTAAGCCCTATTGTTTTACTTCTAAGGTCTTTATTTTGAGTGGTGACTTCAATAGTGTCTCCAGTAATGTGGATCGTTCCAGTAGTCACAAAAGATTGAGATATGATGAAAATTTTCTGAATAATCTAGTCCAGCAGGCTCATTTAGTGGACCCCTATAGTCTACATTGTAATCGTAAAGCTTACACTTATCATAAGGGAGGTAATGCAAGCAGAATAGACCGTGTGTACATTAAGAAAGAATTGACGTGTTCTCAGTATAGGATAAGTCCTATAGAGTTCTCCGACCATTGTATGGTGAGTATAACGCTGGATCTGGACGATGCTGTGGTCTATGGTAAGGGTTACTGGAAGGTAAATAGCTCTGCGCTCCAGGATCCACAGTTTAAAGAGTCCTTTATCGCATTTTATAATGACCGGAGAACTACCCAGTGTATGTGCGATGACACAGCGGAGTGGTGGGAGGACATGAAAAGAGACATCAAGCAGTTTATTATAAGAGCTGCAAAGAGACGGAGTAATATGGAGTATATGAGGTATTCTGCCCTGAGACTGCTACTGAGCCGTCTATATAGTAAGATGAATAGTGGAGAGCACGTAGACGGCGAGAGCGTCCGCCAGATAAAGCAGAAGATGAGACAGCTGCAGTATGATCGCCTCAAGTCTCTTAAGGCAGAAGGCCAGTTGGATAGTTTGGGGGTTCATACCCCAGATCCCTTCATTGCCTGTAAGAACCGGGTTAGTAAGAAACTTCTAGTGAGTCTATTAGATGAGAACGGGATGGAGCAATCAGAACAGAAAAAACTTCATAAAATCATTGGAAATTATTATGGAAAACTGTTTGAAGTGAGTCAGATTAGAGATGACGACATAAAAGCCTATCTGAAGAGTGTGACCCTGCCAAAATTAGATCCAGCGCAGGCAGATAGCATGGCTGACCCTATATCTGAGGAGGAGGTCAGGAGGAGCATTGACTCCTTAAAAACCAAGACGAGTCCTGGTCTGGACGGCCTGACCAGCGAGTTTTATAAGGAGTTCAGGGATTTATTGGCCCCTGACCTGGTGCAGGTATATAATGATTGTCTTTCTGCTGGGAAACTTTTACAATCACAGTATAAATCTGTTCTAGTTCTCCTAGCAAAGAAGGGAAATCTGAAAGATTTAAAAAATTGTAGTAGTTATATTCTTGTGTATAGGGAGCAGTATTATAGTAGTTATATTCTTGTATATAGGTACAGTATTATAGTAATTATATTCTTGTATATAGGAGGCAGTATTATAGTAGTTATATTCTTGTATATAGGAGCAGTATTATAGTAGTTATATTCTTGTATATAGGGGGCAGTATTATAGTAGTTATATTCTTGTATATAGGGGGCAGTATTATAGTAGTTATATTCTTGTATATAGGAGCAGTATTATAGTAGTTATACTCTTGTATATAGGGGCAGTATTATAGTAGTTATATTCTTGTATATAGGGGCAGTATTATAGTAGTTATATTCTTGTATATAGGAGCAGTATTAGGCTGGGTTCACACGACCATGTTACGTCCGTAATGTACGGAACGTATTTCGGCCGGAAGACCCGGACAGAACACAGTGCAGGGAGCTGGGCTCCTAGCATCATAGTGATGTACGATGCTAGGAGTCCCTGCCTCGCTGCAGGACAACTGTCCCGTACTGTAATCATGATTACAGTACGGGACAGTAGTTCCACGCAGAGGCAGGGACTCCTAGCATCGTACATCACTATGATGCTAGGAGCCCGGCTCCCTGCACTGTGTTCGGTCCGGGTCTTCCGGCCGAAATACGTTCCGTACATTACGGACGTAACATGGTCGTGTGAACCCAGCCTTATAGTAGTTATATTCTTGTACATAGGGGCAATATTATAGTAGTTATATTCTTGTAGATAGGTGGCAATATTATAGTAGTTATACTTTGATACATAGGGGGTAGTATTTTATTAGTTATATGCTTTTACATAGGGGCGGTATTTTAGTCATATTCTTATGTATAGGGGCAGTACAGCTATATCTTTTTCCGTGAGGACAGCTTTTCTTTATTTTTTTTTATTTTATGTTAACATCACAACTTGATCCAGTGTAACTTCTGTTTTGACTAAAAAAAAAAAAAAAAAAAAAAAAAAAAGCGCCTAAATACAAAAGCTTCACCGTGTAGCCAAAATTTGGGCAAAAAACATTTCATACTTTTTTGGAGAATTTGGAAATTCATTTATTTTTCTATTATTTTTAACAATGACTTTAAAAAAAAAACAAACGAATTTAGTTAATTTGTGTGCATTATGTATTAGAGCCCCAAAAGAGCGCTTATGTAAAACGAGTCTTAGCTTCTCATTTTTTTTATATATATTTGTTTCTTTTATTTTATCATTAAATCATTTTATTTGTTTTGTGTTTTTTTTTTTCATTTTGTTTATATATATTTGAATTGCATCTTTTTTAAATTATTATTATTATTATTTTATTTATTTTTTTGGTATGGATAATCAAGCTGGGAAAAAAAGCAAACATCTGTTTGAAAAAATATGAGCCCTCAGGGCCCCTGTAGCTGGCAGCCCACCTCCTCCTAAGCCCTCCTAAACCCTCCTCTTTGTTAAACTATATCTGAATGGAAAAAGTTAGCCAGGAGTCCAGAGATATGGGATGATGGGATGAGTGCTGGCTTCCTGCTACTATTATGGGCAATATTCTGAAATACCTACAGTGACAACATCCTTGCATTTGATACATTGTATCTTATTATCCTGTCACTTTAAAATAGTTTGTAAAAACTTTTTACTGTCAAGTTTGCAGTTTGTTTTGTGTGCAGTGACTGCTGCTGATGACTCTCATTTGTAGACAATGCCGCCTGTCCTACACCATTAACCACAGGGAGAGACTTGGGGATGGTGAGATTTACATTAGGCTGGGAGTATATAGACATGAAGATCACAGGGGAGAAGACAGGAAGCAGCTTCCTGCAGCTGGGGGGAGAGCGCTGACCATTGTGGATTGTTATACTACAGCTGGAGCAGAACTGGAGGATGGCTTTACCTTGTAACAACTGGCTCTACAATGAAGGCTTTAAACACCTCTTCCTGGTAGGACGGATTCTCTATTCTTTTCCTCCATTTTTAATTCTATGTTTTTTTTTCACTTTTTATAGCATTTCTATGCAAAACCGTAAAGGATTTTGGAACTTTGCAGCATTTACCGGTATTTTTTATTTTTTTTGTATTATATACATTAAAGTTTATGCTTGACTTTTTTTTAACTTTGTAGCGATTACCTGCATAGACTTTTGGTCCCTAACCTGTAGCTCTTCAGCTTTTGTGAAACTACAACACTCAGCATGCCCTGACCGTCACAGGCATGCTGGGAGTTGTAGTATTGTAAAAGTCAAAGAACTGCCGATTAAGGGCCACTGGTATAGAGACTATTATAGTAGCAATAGTAATTGCAGACCGAAAAAAAATTCTACAATTGTCCAAATTAACATGCGACCGTGCCAAATTTTTGTGAAGTTAATGCAACCCTCAAGTTACGTAACAAAAACAGCAAAACCGATTATTTAAAAAAAAATAGTTTTGTGTGGGTGGATGTTCCCTATTCTTAATTTAGATACAATGGGGGAAATCTATTAATACTGGCACATTATACGAGTCCATCCCACAATGCAGTGTGCATCAGATTTATTAACATGGTACGAATCCGGCGTAGGGTGAAAACAATTTCAGGTCGGTCCTACTTGGAAAAGTAGAAGAAAATGATATTAAACTAATTGCACTCCGCACAACTTTGTTGCTCTGATTCCTAAATGTCGTATTGGGGCCCAACACCATTTTTTTAATATGTTTAAATCAGAAACCTGTCAAATATACATGAATAAATCTGCCCCAGTGTTGTCATGCAGACCGAATATATCAATATCTACATCCTGGCTTTATTAGGTGCAGTTATGTGTGTGTGGGTGTATATGTGAAGATTGATGTTTTTGGTGATTTCAATTTACACAATGTCAGGATTAGGAATATAACATGTACGATTGTCACAATTTCACATGAAAGGGTAATATGTAAGCAAAGACAACCTAAGGCTTTAAGAGCATGGCAAAGCCGCATGTATGGGGCCTGTAAAATGGCATTTAACATTCCTTTGGATCCGTAATATAGAGCCCTACGTACTTTGTACAGCACTGTATTCTTCCTACATATGGCTCGTATTTTGCCTCCATGTGACACAGTATTCTACCTCCATATGGCACCGCATTCTGCCTCCACGTGGCATCATATTCTACCTCCATATGGCACCGCATTCTGCCTCCATGTAGCATCATATTCTACCTCTATATGGCACCACATTCTGCCTTTAGGGGATAATACCTCTGTAATACAAAATCCAATGACACATACAGTACCACAATATTTTGTTCTCACAGATTCCATATGAAGCCATGAGAAAAACCTTGGCTTCTGTGAAAAATTGAGGGTACAGTATAGGCCCATAGATTTCTATGGGTGATTTATGATTGATCTGTACAACAAGAATCTAGTACAGCAGGGTGTATGAGAATTTAGACAGATAGATATAGGGGGTGCAGATGTATCTGTCACACCAAGGCCCTAGAGCCTAATGGTACCTCTACCCCATAAGTGGGGGTCCTGTTACAGATTTTACATTGAGACCCTGAAGCTTTAAATTAGGCCTCTGGCTAGATCCACAATCCCAATGTTCAAGTCTTACTAATAAGTTGTATTATCTTCTTTTTTTTTTCTCTCAGTTCTTCTGGCTGGCTCTCAATACTCTACTGTTCTGGAGAACCTTCATCCGGTATTACAGCGGCCCACAGTACTACTACTTACACCAGATGTTGGGGGTAAGCACTCATAGAGGGAATGTTTTTGGATGCTACGTGAGATGTGTTTTCACTAGCACCAGGCGGGTGACAGACCCTGTCCTGCTGCAGTGGAAAAGCTGACAAGTCCAGAACAAAAGCCGCTGTTTGCTTAGTCGCTGCCTCTGGCTGGGTTTGAATGAACTGACAGATTGCTGGAGACCCCCCTTCCCCCTCACCAGCGCTGCAGGGGTCCTCTAAGCCTTCTACCGTCAGCCTGTGGAATGAGCAAGCTGTGGGATCTCAATTAGGTAGAACGGATGTAGTGGTGCTGATCTGTCTTAATAGAGGGCATTGCATATTTACTCTTCTCCATTGCCGGCTATGGGAAACCCAAGAAGGAAGAGCAGCTTGTTTCTGAGTTGTATTTATTGAATAATGCATTAGAATTCGCAAACCGTATATATTCCAGGGTGGTGGTTTTTTTTGTACTAGTTGTATAAAACATTTCAAGGGGTTGTTTAATATTGAAAGAACCACATGCTTCATTAAGGCTTAGGAATGTCATAATGGGGTCCCCAAATTGGGACCACCTTTTAACCATGGTGGAGAGCCACCAGAAAGAGTGAAATCACTCTGGGGGACACAGTACAACTACCTATAACCATCAGGGAGATTCTAAAAGGGGACTCGCAAAGTGGTGTGTGAAGCGTTCTGCGCAAAATTTTGGGTATCATGCTTTGCCCATTTATATAGGACATGCCCCTAACCTACAGCATTTGAATCCCAAATAGTGCATATGATCCCTTTCATCACACTCCAAAATGAATACAGACCTTTTAAACTATTACAGACACTAGATCAGAACCCCTTAATAAATAGAGACCCTCCGGAGCCCCTAAATTAATACAGATTGCCGACCAGACTCCCACTAAAATAAAGGACCCAAGACCATACTATCCCCTTCCAAAAATTCCAAAACAGACTTATAGATACTCACCTCACCCTGTTCCTGCACTCCTCTTCAATCCCGGGCACTGCTGCAAACAACTCAGACGAGAGGTGCCCAGAAATGAAGAGAGAGTGCAGAAATGGGGAGAGGTGAGCATATATGGGGACTTCTGAAATTTGCCTTCTTTTCAAGGAGTCTGGGAGATCTCCACTTTTTCCGAGAGTCTCCCCGATATATCGGGAGAGTTGGTATGTTATGCCTATAACATGATTGCCCATTGAGTGCACTGCTGGAAAAATTTGGATGCGTTGGCAGCATCCCCCATCAATAACATTATATCACCTGGGGCTCCAGCAGTCAGACCCCCAACAGTGAGCTCATACTTGGGGGAGTTGCTCCAAGAAAAAGGACTGTCCTAGGTGGACAACCCCTCTAAGGGGTTTTGCCATGACAAACTTCTCTAATATAGCTACTGTTAATGCCATAGAGCAATGTTGGGTCATGGGTCCTTGGCTGTTTTTGTGTCTCCCATTGACTTTAATTGAGGGTGACCTCACATGGGAGATTGGAGACTAGGCACCCCTATTCTCTGGATCAGACTTATATAAAATATAGGAAGAACTATTGTAAATTGATCTTCAGATATTTCATGACACTATATAAAACACTATGGAACTATTGCCTTTTCAGATTCTTTTTTAGCTTTTTACTACCAGGTTGCCATATAATTTAATGTAAAGGGGGAGCCACAGAAAGGGGAGAAGAGAACAGGGGCTATGCAATTCTATCAAGCCTGGGTGACTTTGGGGCAAAAGTAAGGCTACAGAGCTGTTAAAAATGGCTGCTGTAGCTCCTTGCTCCATATCTCCCAAGTGTTCTTATTTGCGAGGGACAGTCCTAAATCCCTTTTATCCCTCATTCCTCCTGAAATGTTGCTCTTTTAAAACTAAATGAGCTGATTGAAATAATAAAAAAAAAATGCTATACTGCCCCAGAAATAAGTCTGGCTCCCACCCTGAACATTATATATATATTTAGTTTATTTTCTGTGGTTGCTGAGAGAGTGAGGTTTATGATAAGAAGTTTGTCAACTCTGGAAATATTCTCCAGGAAACTGCGTCCATATCTTCAAGGCTAACGATTAATCCCCTAAAATAAATGTCCAATGCAGCAGATCGAGGACATGATTGTGACGGTTTATTGGCCTTGTGATACCTCTGGGCGCAATCATAGAAAAGCCTCTCAATAGAATAGACAAAAATAAAAAATAGACCATGTCAGAAACGACTCTGCTGACCTTTACTGAGAGATGAAGACCTTCAAAGAACAGGATTTTAGGAAATGGTATTATGTTGAAAACAACAATTTTTAACAGAATTGACAGAAATAGATTTTTGCATTTGACAAGAAACCTTCTAGATTTATTATGTTCTGCAGATCTCTCTTCAGCCGTTTTCACAATGGTAGGAAATAATGTAAAAGAAATAACTTAAATATATTACAGAGTCAGTGGTGTACATATAAGAGAGAGTACCTCAAAGTAAAAATTAAAATGGGCCCCTGGTCATGGTATCATCCAGGCACTGGGGTCACCCCGCCCCCCATTCTATGAACCTTAGTGTAATGCCCCACTCCAATTGCAAACAATGTAGTACAGATGTGTCCACCCTTACATTTGCTTGAATTTAGTTAAGGACTCTAATTTCTCATGAAACCAATTCAATACAATATCGCGAAATGCTGGTAAAACCCTTGACAGGCTGCAATTCACATCACAACCACTGGATGGCCACATATAGACCCCTATAGCATATACATCTCGTGACAGTGTATCGCGGGAGCATGTTTTTGTTTTTTTTAAGCTATAAGGAAAAGTAGAGAAGGACACGTCTGTACCTCGGCAGAATGGAGTCCTGCCCAGGTTCTTAATAGTGGCTGGTCCCCCCTTTCTCCAAGAGCCCCATAGCAACCACATGGTCTGCTTCCATGATAGGGATGTTGTCGCATGGGAGTTCATAGAATGCAGTTACACATGTAGAAATGACTATCAATGATTATTTAAAAAATGTTTTGTTTGTAGGTTTTTTATTCTTTTCAAGTAACAAGCACAAGACATTTACAAACAAAGTGTCAGTAACCTACTGACATACAAACATAATAAACATAGTAAACATAACATGTCAGCCATCCCATACATCTGTAATAACATATTAAACAGCAGATAGTGATAATCGGTCAAGTAAAACCCCTACTTGAGCCGTTCTGTTTTCCAATAGGAAGCACCCATGTCTGTACAGAGGAGTGTATGACGCTGACCAATCAGTGACCAATCAGTGACCAATCAGCGTCATACATTTCTCATTGTTCCAGCCCAGCTTCTTTCACTGCACAATCACACTATAATAATGGGCTGGAACAATGAGAAGTCTATGACGCTGATTGGTCACTGATTGGTCAGCTTCATACACTCCTCTGTACAACGCCCACTTGGTAAAAAGTAAAAACACGCCCAGTTGTCTATTAAGAAACTCATTAGCATAAATCTAAAATAGGTCATAACTTGCTCAAAAATGATCGCTTTTCAAAATAAAAACCACTGTTGTGATCTACATTACAGCGCCGATCAGATTATGTAGGAGATAGGGCACTTATAATCTGGTGACAAAGCCTCTTAAATGCATTAAATAAACAATGGCTAGATCCCTTATCTTGACTTTTTTTCAATGACTTTTCACTGGCTTTTGTTGTGTGATATCACGCTGCAGCAAGTTATCAGAGTCAAGTTAAAGTTGGCTACATCTGTATGTCCATCAAGTTTAACCACGGGATATACAGAGGCACAAAGTTTTTTCTACTGTATTCCAAGGAATCGGTGAGAAGCAAAATTGCGACATCCTTCATTGTGTGCTGTATTACAGAGGTATTCTCCCTTAGAAGCATTTAGTTTTAGGGGAGGTCATATTGTCTCACAGAGTGTCTACGGGTTTGTAATACCCATAAGAACTCTTTGTGCCACCGCACATATTCTGTGCACACAGGTTTAAAGTGAATTTTCACCCGTGATTATCGTTTTGTGTGCTAATTAATTTTTTAACATATCTTTATAGCAGTCTGAGCTAAATTTTTTGATACAGAGCACCAAATCCCCTGTAAAGACATATATTTAGAAGGTACGTAACATGTTGACTACCTTCAGCCACCACTAGAGGGAGCTGAGGTGCTTACTGAATACTCTTATATATTGAACTCAATAATAAACTAGTACACAGTAAGCCCCTAAGCTCCCTCTAGTGGTGACTACCATATTGCATTAAAATCTATCTCTGCAGAGGATTTCAAGCTCTGTATCAGAAAAATGGAGTTCTAACCGCTATAAAGATATATTAGGAAACTAATCGGGACAGAATGATGAACCTAAAAATTACATAATTATAAAAAGTGAAAAGTCACTGTAAAGGGGTTGTGTTATGAAGAAAATCACTATTTTTATGCCCTATTAGGATATATGGATGTCATAGAGGGAGGACTATTGCACCGGACCCCACTCTATGAGCCAGACCGGAGAGCTCTTGCTCCGACAGACTTCAGCCATCCATGCTTTACAGGGACTTTACTTGAATAGTCCTAATTTAGCTGTTTGCCCAGAAGCTGGACCTACATCAACTGCAAGGGGCTGTCTGTGATGAGACAACCACTTTGGGCATCATATATCCTATTGTCCAAGGTGAGGGAGTAACACGTACTTACCAAAATAAATACAACTAGACTTCCCCCAAGACAACAGATCTCTAATAAGGTCACAGCCTCTGGGGCCTCCACAATAATGGGAAGGAAACAACACAGATGAAAGCGAACAGCTGACAGTGGGAGTGATCGCACAACTGTGCTGTGGAAATTCCTACAGGCACCTCAATAGATCATTGACAATGATAGGAGTGATAGTGGTCTCCAACAATCTTTTTCGTTGGTGGTTTTACATGCAGAAAAACTTCTGCAAAAAATAAAAATAAAACATTTTAAGTCACAACCACAGGATGTTTTTATAGGGGATCCCACATAGGACAAACCCCTTTCCTGCACCAGTTCCTGATCAGCGGATTTCAGAGGTCCTGCTGCTGGGGAAATTAACGCTGCATCCACATTGTATCTAGTTCTATAGAGCAAGTCTAGCTCCAAACAGCATCGTAGGTCTTATTTGTTGCTTAAAAATGACTGATGTAGCAGAGCTGAATTTGTCAATGAGCTCTCTGAGTTCAGCTAATGCAACTGGTATATCTGCAGTCCAATGGAAACCCACATTCTGATGTTACCATGCGTTGTGATGTAGGTTCGTTGCATTGAGCATTCTTGACTTTTAGTCACCCTAAGGTGGAGGACGTTCAATGTTCCCCTCTCTGGGATAATCCTGATTGTAGGTAAATGTAATGTGCCGCCTGTTCTTGAACTTCCGATTGAGAATGTGAAATGATAGGGAGACATCTATGTGTGAATGTGTAAATCGGACGTCTTTTTATTCATTTGGGCCCTGTTCACACTGAGTTTTTTGGTGGCAGATAAATTGTGGATGTTTTTGACCTGCCTGCACTTTCATTGCGCTGCGGGCAAAAAAATGCTGCGAAAAACGCTTTCTCTGCCTCCCATTGATGTCAATGGGAGGTTAGAGACGCAAAGCGCCTGAAGAAAGGGCATGACGCTTCTTTTTCCCGCGAGCGTTTTTTTTACACTCAGGGAAAATACGCCACCGCCTCCCATTAAAATCAATGGGAGGCGTTTTTATCCATTTTTTCATCCATTTTTTTTAGGGCTTTCCACGTCAAAAACCACGCCAAAAAGCTCAGCGTGAACAGGGACTTAAAGGGGTTTTCAATTGACCCATAATTTGGAGGTTTTTATCATTTTCCTTCATTTGCTATCAAAATGTTTGTTTGTTGTTCATTAAGGCTGCAATAGCAATATAGCGGAGTACACATTACATATATCAGTGCAGATAATAGAGCAAGTCAAATAAATTGGTATACTGATAATCAGTTAGTTAAACAGGAGCACTCAATGTCAAGCAGCAGCTGCAAAAGCATATACAATTTTAAGTTTTATAAAAAGAGAAAATAATGAGTCAAAGATAATATTGTCCCTCTGTAAATCCTCATCTTGAATTTGGGTTGCATTTTTGGGTTTTATGAAGAGAAAGGGATCATAAGAGCTGGAGAGGGTAAATAGATTAATGAATTAGGAAGGGGAGTCCCAGCTGATGTAACCCCACAGATTGACAGATTGCCCTTTTTTGTCTAATTGCTTCAGTGGGACACAAATTTTAATAGTACAGATAATGTCGTAGATGATAACTATACCCACGGTCACATATAAACACACACACACACACACACACACACACACACACACACAAAATATATATATATATATATATATATATATATATATATATAAGGGGCAGCAGAGTATATAAGGGGCAGCATGGTATATAGGGGGCAGCATGATATATAAGGGGCAGCATGATATATAAGGGTCAGCAGGGTATATAGGGAGCAGCAGGGTATATAAGGTGCAGCAGGGTATATAGGTGCAACAGGGTATATAGGAGGCAGCAGGTTATATTAGGGGCAGCAGGATATATAGGTGCAGCAGGCTATATAGGGGGCAGCCAGGGAATATAGGAGGCAGCAGGATATATAAGGGCAGCAGGCTATATAGGGGGCAGCAGGGTATATAGGAGGCAGCAGGATATATAAGGGGCAGAAGGATATATATAAGGGGCCGCAGGGTATATAGGGGCAGCAGTGTATATAGGAGGCAACTCAGATATCTTTGTTTTATCTGTTCTACTTTAATATTGAACACACACTTTTACAAAGAGACATAAACACATGCAGAGACAGACACACACACACACACACACACACACACACACACACACACACACACACAAACACAGTAACATATACACATACAAACACAGGGACACAAACTGTATACACACACATACTGTATACACACACATATACACACACAGAGACAGACAGACACATAGATTCTCACCATGTCTCCTTGCTGACAGGATCATAGGCTTCTTGCAGGACGGGCTGTGGGCGGAGCTTCCTTCTCTGCTCCTCGGCTCTTATTTACTCCGTGTGTGTAACTAAGACAGAGCACAGAGAAGAGGCAGAGCCCAGTGCTGGGAGAGTGCAGAATCCTGTGCGCTCGCACACCCCTAAGTCCAGCCCTGGCTTTACCTTACAAGGTGGTGAATCTCACAGGCTAGCATGCCTGTCTTCCCCAGACTGATACTTCCCTTTTCCCATCCCTTTGTTGAACTTGATGGACATGTGTCTTTTTTCAACCGTACGAACTATGTAACTATATAACTATGTAACTTCCATTTGCCAGAGTATGCCAGATTGTGGATGCCAATTTTAAAGGGGTCTTCAGGCTCAGGTTATTTTGGGTCTTCAGGACCAGACACAGTTTTGCAGTTTTTAGTATGCACTAGTTCAACGGCTATAACTCTTATTTGTTGCACTATTTGCATGATTTTTGCTGCATTTTTCACTGTGACCAATCTTTTTATCACTTTTATACACATTTTTGCTTTCGTATAAGTTTTAGGCTTATAGTTTAGGTAATCCTGTAGGTTTACGACAGTGTAAGGGTATGTTCACACAACCTATTTTCAGCTGATAAATCGGAAGCAGAACGCCTACAAACATCTGCCCATTGATTTCAATGGGAAATATGGAGTTCTGTTCCGACGGGGCGTTTTTTTACACCTCATTTTCAAAAAGCGGCGCGTAAAAAGAAGTGCATGTCACTTCTTGAGCCGTTTTCCATTGACTCTATAGAAAAACAGCTCTAAAAACGGCCGTAAAAAAACGCCGCAGTAAAACGTGACTTGCTTAAAAAACTGCCAAAAATCAGGAGCGGTTTTCATTTGAAAACAGCTCTGTATTTTCAGACGTTTTTTATTAAGTGTGTGAACATACCCATAGACAATTTATTTATGTTTTATCTTATACAGATGTAACAATCCTTATAATTTAAGCAGTTGAAATCCATTAAAAAAGTTGAGTTAAAGTTTCTTGCCAATTGTAATTAACGCGTTAAAAGTCAATATAAAGATAGCTACAGCCATACTAATAATTGTAATTTTATAAACATGTAAATTTTAGGGTAATTGGGGGCTACCAAACGATAATGATTGGTCGGGTGATCTTTTTTTGGAGTGTATTTTGTGTGAATTTTTTATTTAATTTATTTTAGAGTTTTTTTTACTTTTATTTTTTTTATATTATTGTCTCTCCCTCAAAGGTCAGAAAAGACCATTGGGGGACTTTATTATTATTAATTTATTTACACCGTATATTCTTCCACTGTGACGTGATGCACCATCTACAGTATAAAAACGGTGGGCGGTCGTTAATCAGTTAAAGAGGTTTTCCCAACAACCTCATTGATCACCTATTCTTCAGGGCACGGTACACAAGGTCCTAGCGCTTGCCAGCGTCGGGATGTTGTGTGCGGGGGTGGTGCCTAACAGAGCAGACACACTCCTGAGCATCTCCGCATGTGTCCTGTAATCCGGCAATTCTATACTATTGTATCTAGGGCTTCTAAACAGCCACTAAGGGTACTCCCTCCTGTCAGGCAATCACCAACACAGTGCCCAGTGCCTCCTTGTCCCATAGTAGGTATCCCCAGCGCTGGCTCTATTTACGGCCTAAATCCCCAGCCTGCCTTTCAGCCCGACATTCCTGCTGCCACCTGCTTCTAGTGACCGGGACAGACCCCGACAATACAACACACTTATCCACCACCAGTGACCCGGACTAGCGCAGAACTCATCACTGCGGCCCACTGCTCTGTTGAAGTTGACTTCAGTCTGGTCTCTAGGTTGCAGCGCGCGACTGTATGCGGTCCTCGAGGGCTGACTTATACTTATGACTAGACCTGTTATTCAGAGTGTGAATGAGCCTGCCACACACATGATACCCACTGGGGTCTTTGCTTTATAAGGTCCGACTCCAGTAAGAACCTTGCTGCAATTTTAACTTTTACCAATCCGGTGGGGAGCAGGGGGGACCCATTCAAAAGTTCCCAGCGCTTTCTAGTTATGCCCCTTCTGCAGAGTCTCTGTTCTTGGAGAAGAACCCTCTCTCCTGGTGCTGTCATGAGTTCTCTGGTATACACCACCCCCAGTCAATGACTTATTAGACTGACAGCATTGTTGTATCATCCATACATAATTAATTCTGATTAATAAGGCCCCCCCCCCCCCCGCTTTTATACTCAGAGTAATTGACGCATTGGACCTATTCATAAATGTTTCAGGATGAGGGGGGTGGAGAAGAAATTCTCACTATCTAGTAGTGGAGGTCTTTTGATTTATAGTGTTATCTCATCTATAGGAAATTATCACATTGTTTACACATTATCAACACTATGCAGATTAATTACCCATCCGTGTTATATCAGCAGCAATTATACAGCAGCGCATATTTATCTCTGATGCCTTATTTACTATGTGATCAAGTCAGGACTATGTATGTGAGATCTATCTAAAAGTTGGGTAAAAACCAATATAACCGCCATTACTGTACCCACAGGCGTAACCTGATGCTCCTGGATCCCAATGCAAAATGTGTAACAGTGCCCCCCACCGACCATGTGCCAATTATAATACTGATGTCTTCTTATGTGAAACTGCTACATCTGCACCCCCTGTAGCTATGCCCCTGCTCTCGGGATAACTCTGCTTTATTAGACACCGTCCTGAAAAGTAATGGCCTGTTTATATAGTGATTCCACCCTCTTTCTCTTGCCTATACTACCTCTTGGTTGGCTTAGTTTACAGAATAAGGGTTGACTAAGTTTAACGGAAAAGGGCGTGACTTAACATGCGCCAAAATTGTGCCACAATGTTAAGGACATGTTAAGCCACGCCCATTCCTGTTAAGCTACGCCCCTTTTTAAAGCACTTTTGAAAAGCGTCTAGTGAGGCGCAAACATCAGTTCTTTTTGGTGTAAATCAATTTAAAATTAGTCTAAATTGAATTGCGCCAATAAAGGCGCAACTTAGGCCAGAATGGGTGAGTGGGTGAGATAAGTGGTGGTCTGAAAGCTGGGGGTCCTCACATTCAGAACAAGTGGGTTTGGTTCTGACCCGGTCAAGATCACATATGCATAGTCTGCTGCTTCTGCATTGAAGTGAATGAAAGTTCTGAAAAAGGTTTTTTGATAGAAGGGTCCTTTAAAAAATTAGCTGATCACAAGTTATTCTGTCTCTGGGACCCAGCTGTAATCTGTGGGGGAATGCAGCAGTAAATGTTCAATATCCCTACAGCACCCCCAAAGGGGAAATTGAAGTATTACACTGATCTTGTTGAAATCAAAAGGTTGTCCATAAAATGCACATAGGTCCTCCAGAGAGGGAGAGAGAGAGAGAGAGAGAGTCAGAAAGAGACAGATGCTCTCTCCTCAGGGTCATTGATGTAGATCCCAAATGAGGGACCCCCTCTATTCACTCATAAATGCTGTAACCTTATATTTGAAAATGGATTTTCTAAACCAGAGATCCCCTGTAATTTCCAATCATTTCACTGGGAAGCACATTGAGATCAGTACCAGCTTGTTCTCGAGATTGCTAGGAATCTGGGCTACTGAACCCCATGGGTCTGACTTTTATGACAAGCCTTAAAGATAAATCCAAAAAAAAAAAATTAGAGACCCTATTTAATAATCAATGACTAATTAATTCCTAAACTCCTGGCTGGATTCATACTAGCGAAGGCTTCGTTCACATCTGCGCCAGGGTCCTGCTCCGTCGGAACAGGACCCTGTCTGACACAAATAGAAACCATAGGTCGTCTACGCTATTGATTCCATAAAAAACGACGTAACCCTTGCACAACGGAGACAAACTGAAACCATTGGCACCGGATCCGTCACCATTGAAATCAATGGTGATGGAAAACAGAAACCTTTGGTTTCCGTTTGTGTCAGTCAGGGCTCCGTTCTGACGGAAAGCTCCAGCGGAACTTCGGAACAGAGCCCTGACGCAGATGTGAACGAAGCCTAACCAGTACCAGACTGGAAAGAAAGCACCATGGGAACAACATGACCTTAATCAGCCAGATGCATATCTACTATTCTGGGAATGGCTGTGTATTACATGTGTACCCAAATATTACTTCTCAGGGGTAACATCAATACCATCAAATATGTTCTTTCTTACCTGAGATGTGTGACGTGAGATGACCAGCTTTAAAAAAAACACAAACATGATTTTGCGATACTCTGTTACGAGATGGCTGTTCTATATGTGGGCACCCAGTGGTTGTGATGGGAATTGCAGTCTGTCAAAGATTTTGTTAGCATGTCGCGATATTGTATTGAATTTGATTCATGAGAAATTTGAGTCCTTAACCAAATTCAAGCAAAAGTAAGGCTGGACACATCTTTATGTGCTCAATAGTGTTCCATTCTATTAGTGATGCCCATATTATTAGATAAGATGGTCAACTGTGCTCTGTAATAATGGACATAACTATTAAGGTAGCACTCAAAGCAACTGCATTAGGCTCCAGCAGTTGCCACCAATGTGGTAATGGCCAAAAGAAGATGAATAGAGGCAGTGGATAATGGAATTATGGAGAAGTGAGATACCATGAAAGGGGGAAAAAGACCTGGGGGACAGCGTGATGACCATGAAAATCATAACCTTCTCATTTTTTTAAAACACCTGCCACTAGTAGTGGACATTGCGGAGTAGCGCCGTATTTGTAGAACTACTATAAGCCCCAGGGTTCTGTCCCAGGATCAAGTTCCGCCTCTGCCTTTTAACCCAGTACCATCAACCATTGTATAAATCCTGTAAAATAACTTATGTTTCTTGGAATATATTGGAACCCACAGAAAGGGTTCTCATTGTCAAGCCCTTACACTAATATCATATGTGTGACCAGATGTAGCTTATCTTTATCATGTCCTGGTAAAACCAATTATGATGCTTCTTGCTCTTCCCTCTGATTTATTCTTTAGTCCGCCCCCCTACTGCTGTCTTCGACTTTCCCGAGTGAGCGTCTGTCACATTGCAGTTGCACAAGAAGAGTTTCATGTCATAGTGATTAATCTTATTCATACTCGTCTACTCCAAGGGAGTAAATCGCTGTATTGTTCTCACCTAGAGAGCTGCTTGTAGTTTCTTCAGTCCCCCACAGAGGTAAACCACTGCTGATCATCAGGGGGTCTTCCAGCATGGTGTGCTGGGTCTTGTAGACACACAGATTTTATCATATGACCTAGTTGAGTTTGACTTATAAAAATGTATGCAAACATATGAACATTGTAAGAGCACCATGAGTGATCAGCCTTGGAAGACTCAAGAAGTATGAGCAGGTCTGGCTGGTGGCCTCCGTTCTTGTCAATGGATTTCTTAAGCTAACAAACCGAACAATACCCCAATTGGTACTAGTGGTCCTACTGACTAATTTTAACAAAACCAGAAAAAAGAACAAGTCACGACCAGGTAATTGAAAAAAATACAAACAATCTTTATTAAAGTCAATTAGACACACAGAAAAAAACATATAACAGTTATACATAATAAAATACCATAGACCCTCAAACAGAAACGGAATCCGAACATAAAAGCAGAGTGGCCCCCCAGATGTACAAATGGTCCAATACCTCCTATACATGGCTAAAGTGCATACATATAGATTACTGAGCAGGTGCTAGGCGTGGTACGCCCTGCACAGATGGACACATAAGTGCAATATAAAAAAGTATATATAAAGTGCAGTCCTAAGTATACATAACATGCAAGGCAATATAGTATACCTACACCTACGTAGCAGTAGATGAAAATAGGAGACCAGGACCGGGAGAGGGGACTGCACTTTATATATACTTTTTTATATTGCACTTATGTGTCCATCTATGCAGGGCGTACCACGCCTAGCACCTGCTCAGTAATCTATATGTATGCACTTTAGCCATGTATAGGAGGTATTGGACCATTTGTACATCTGGGGGGCCACTCTGCTTTTATGTTCGGATTCCGTTTCTGTTTGAGGGTCTATGGTATTTTATTATGTATAACTGTTATATGTTTTTTTCTGTGTGTCTAATTGACTTTAATAAAGATTGTTTGTATTTTTTCAATTACCTGGTCGTGACTTGTTCTTTTTTCTGGTTTTGGATTGCTTAAGCTCTTGACCTATCATGCTCTTTACATTGGTTCATGACAGGTCCAGGAGCAGTGCTGATTACTTTCCAGTCACTGAAGTAGAAGGTTGAAGCTAGACAATAGCCATGGCCACCAGGGTCAGACTAGAGTACCGTTGGCCCACCATAAAAAAATTTGAGCGACCTATACTCTATGTGTGCATGTCCACGCAATAACGGTTGATGTCATCTTTACACACACAGATCATATCTTCAATAAGGACTTGATGATTTGTGAACCCATCAGCTACACTGGTATCTTTAGATGGGGATGTCCTCTGCTGGACCTCGTGGTTCCTTTTGGGACAGAACTCTATTATGATATCTGTGCCTGGAACCATTCTCTGTTCTTTTGGTTTTACCTTCCTCTGGGTCAACCCTGTAGGATAATAATTTGATGGAACGGATGTGTCTTTTTTTTTTTTTTTTCTACCTGAGGCCTCATGCAAACCTCCATATTACTTATCCGTGTTGCATAGATCTAGAATAGAAATCTATGTGCATACAATGTACCTCTGTGTGCCTAACCCTACTTAAAGAGGCTCTGTCACCAGATTTTGCAGCCCCTATCTGCTATTGCAGCAGATCGGCGCTGCAATGTAGATTACAGTAACGTTTTTATTTTTAAAAAACGAGCATTTTTGGCCAAGTTATGACCATTTTCGTATTTATGCAAATGAGGCTTGCAAAAGTACAACTGGGCGTGTTGAAAAGTAAAAGTCCAAGTGGGCGTGTATTATGTGCGTACAGCGGGGAGTGTTTACTACTATTACTAGCTGGGCGTTGTGTATAGAAGTGTCATCCACTTCTCTTCACAACGCCCAGCTTCTGGCAGTGCAGCACTGTGACGTCACTCACAGGTCCTGCATCGTGTCGGCACCAGAGGCTACACTTGATTCTGCAGCAGCACCAGCGTTTGCAGGTAAGTAGCTACATGGACTTACCTGCAAACGCCGATGCTGCTGCAGAATCATCTGTAGCCTCTGGTGCCGACACGATGCAGGACCTGTGAGTGACGTCACAGTGCTGCACTGCCAGAAGCTGGGCGTTGTGAAGAGAAGTGGATGACACTTCTATACACAACGCCCAGCTAGTAAAAGTAGTAAACACGCCCCGCTGTACGCACATAATACACGCCCAGTTGTACTTTTACTTTTCAACACGCCCAGTTGTACTTTTGCAAGCCTCATTTGCATAAATACGAAAATGGTCATAACTTGGCCAAAAATGCTCGTTTTTTAAAAATAAAAACGTTACTGTAATCTACATTGCAGCGCCGATCTGCTGCAATAGCAGATAGGGGCTGCAAAATCTGGTGACAGAGCCTCTTTAACCCCATTGAGTTCAATGAAAATTTCAGCTCTTCATCTGTAATTGCACCCGATCTGTTGGATTTTGGTAACCTCACAACTCCTCTAAAGCACATATACACTGTATGGTCAAAAGTATCTAGACACCTGACCTTCACACCTATATGAGCTTGTTGGACCTTGGGCGTTAATATGGAGTTGGGCTCCTTTTGCAGCTACAAAAGCCTTCCAGTCCCCTGGTAAAGTTTTTTACATAATTTTGGAGTGTGTCTGTGGGAATTTGTGCCCATTAAGCCAAAAGAGCATTTGTGAGGTCAGACACTTTTATGTTGGGGCAGAAGGTCTGGCTCGTAATTGGCGTTCCAATTAATCCCAAAGGTGTTGATTGAAGTTGAGGTCAGGACTCTGTGCAGCCATTCAAGTTCCCCCACACCAAACTCTCACCCTCTGTCTTTATGGAGCTTGCTGCGTGTACAAGCGCACAGTGATGTTGGAAGAGGAAAGGTCTGAACCCCAAACTTTTGCCACAAAGCTGGAAGTTACACTTTTGTGTAATTTCTTTTGTATGCTTATTCTTTACTGGAAATAAGGCGCCAAACTCTGAAAAACAGCCCCAGACCATTATCCCTCCTCCACCAAATGATACACTAGTCACTATGCGTTCCTGTCGGTAGCGTCCCCCTGGCATCTGCCAAACCCAGATTACTCCATTAGGCTGACAGATAGTGAGCCGTGGTTCATCCCTCCAAAGAACATGCTGCTCCAGAATCCAGTGGCGCTCGTGCTTTAGACCAATCCAGCTAACGCTTGGTATTGTACATGGTGATCTTAGTCTTGTGTGTAGCGACCATGGACGCACAGTTCTGGTGCTAATAATACTTTCAGAGGTAGTGTGGATCTATGTAGTGAGTGATATAACATAGGATAGGCGATACTTACACAAAACACAATTCAGCACTCGGTGGCCCTGATCAGTGAATTAGCGTGGTCTACTGCTCCGTGGCTCAGCTGTTGTTACTCTTAGATGCTTCCACTTCACATTAATAGCAGTTACAGCTAATCGGGGGAGATCTAGCATATAAAATAGCACTTATAAGTGACCGGGCAGATCGAGCAGATCATAATAGTACTTACAGGTGACTAAGGAGATCTAGCAGACCAAAAATTGCAAGCTCGGCTGTTTCCATACTCACGGTCATCTCTTAACTCAGTGGCCAGAGCCTATTGACAGCGGGAGTAGGTAAGATGGGGGTTTGGGGGCTCTTTATAGATATAGGTGCGGGTGGGTGCTGTGGATATGCCATAAATGTCTAAGATGGGAATAGCCCTTTAAGCCTTTCTAGTGTGTGGCACTATGTACAAGGTGGGTGCGTGTGGCACTATTTACAAGGTGGGTGCGTGTGGCACTATGTACAAAGTGGGTGTGTGTGGCACTCTGTACAAGGTGGGTGGGAGTGGCATTATATACAAGGTGGGTGTGTGTGGCACTGTGTACAAGTGGGGGTGTGTGTGGCACTATGTACAAGGTGGGTGTGTGTGGCACTATGTACAAGGTGTGTGTGTGTGTGTGTGTGTGTGTGGCACTATGTACAAGGTGTGTGTGGCACTATGTACAAGGTGTGTGTGTGGCACTATGTACAAGGTGTGTGTGGCACTATGTACAAGGTGTGTGTGTGTGTGTCACTATGTACAAGGTGTGTGTGTGTGTGTGTGTGTGTGTGTGTCACTATGTACAAGGTGTGTGTGGCACTATGTACAAGGTGTGTGTGGCACTATGTACAAGGTGAGTGTGTGTGTGTGTGTGTGTGTGTGTGTGTGTGTGTGTGTGTGGCCTTATGTACAAGGTGAGTGTGTGAGGCAATATGTACAAGGGGGAGTGTGTGGCCCTATCTACAGAGGGGGTAGTGTGTCACTATCTACAGGGACTGTGTGTGGCACTATCCACAAGAGACACCGTTTCACTGTGACAATAAATAGCATTATAAGTGACAGCCAGCACGGTTTTACTAAGGACAGAAGTTGTCAAACTAACCTAATCTGTTTTTATGAAGAGGTGAGCAGAAGTGTAGACAGAGGGGCCGCTGTGGATTTAGTGTTTTTGGACTTTGCAAAGGCATTTGACACTGTCCCCCATAGACGCCTAATGGGTAAATTAAGGACTATAGGTTTAGAAAATATAGTTTGTAATTGGATTGAGAATTGGCTCAAGGACCGTATCCAGAGAGTTGTGGTCAATGATTCCTACTCTGAATGGTCCCCAGTTATAAGTGGTGTACCCCAGGGTTCAGTGCTGGGACCACTATTATTCAACTTATTTATTAATGATATAGAGGATGGGATTAATAGCACTATTTCTATTTTTGCAGATGACACCAAGCTATGTAATATAGTTCAGTCTATGGAAGATGTTCATGAATTGCAGGCAGATTTAAACAAACTAAGTGTTTGGGCGTCCACTTGGCAAATGAGGTTTAATGTAGATAAATGTAAAGTTATGCATCTGGGTACCAACAACCTGCATGCATCATATGTCCTAGGGGGCGCTACACTGGCGGATTCACTTGTTGAGAAGGATCTGGGTGTACTTGTAAATCATAAACTCAATAACAGCATGCAGTGTCAATCAGCTGCTTCAAAGGCCAGCAGGATATTGTCGTGTATTAAAAGAGGCATGGACTCACGGGACAGGGATGTAATAATGCCACTTTACAAAGCATTAGTGAGGCCTCATCTAGAATATGCAGTTCAGTTCTGGGCTCCAGTTCATAGAAAGGATGCCCTGGAGTTGGAAAAAATACAAAGAAGAGCAACGAAGCTAATAAGGGGCATGGAGAATTTAAGTTATGAGGAAAGATTGAAAGAATTAAACCTATTTAGCCTTGAGAAAAGACGACTAAGGGGGGACATGATTAACTTATATAAATATATTAATGGCACATACAAAAAATATGGTGATATCCTGTTCCTTGTAAAACCCGCTCAAAAAACAAGGGGGCACTCCCTCCGTCTGGAGAAAAAAAGGTTCAAGCTGCAGAGGCGACAAGGCTTCTTTACAGTGAGAACTGTGAATCTATGGAATAGTCACCGCAGGAGCCGTCACAGCAGGGACAGGAGATGGCTTTAAAAAAGGCTTAGATAATTTCCTAGAACAAAAAAATATTAGCTCCTATGTGTAGAAATTTTTCCTTCCCTTTTCCCTTCCCTTGGTTGAACTTGATGGACATGTGTCTTTTTTCAACCGTACTAACTATGTAACTATGTAACTATGTAACTGTCTACACATCTTTTTACATTACCCGTAGTGGTCAGCACATAGCCATTTTATTAATTAGAGATTGTAATATAAAGGGCTAGGCTGGTGGATAAGTGCAGACCAATACTCGTAGCATAAAAACCAGTGGGTAGTGGGAGTGTGGCAAAAATAACTTAATTTGAAAAGCATGCATTTGGAACCCTCCCTTCAGAAATCCAGTGTTTGCCCATGAGAAGGTGTCGCAGCAATAAATATTATTTCTGGTCTTATAAATAAATATAAAATTACCAGGTTCAGTGTAAAGTAACCATCAAAACTTAGTTTGGCTCTTTAAACACATCTACCCATGTTTTTATCATGATTTAATATCAGTTGCAGAAATAACAATATGAAAATATGCCCTGGAGACCTGTAATCCCAGATATGTGACCGAAAACCAATACTCCATGAACTGTTTAACTACATTATGGATTCTCCCAGACTAATCTTGCAATCAGTGGGGCTAACATGTGACCCTCAAAAATGAATTCATGTGTTTAGGGCCCGAGAAAAAAAAATACAAAATAAATAAAATTTGGGGTACATTTTCATCCCTCATTGTACTATACAGTAGTCATCTGTAATTCAAGTATTCAAAGGATTTATCACATTACAATTACAATAATTTTTTTTAAATTGCTCCCTATTTAAAAAAAAATTCTGTGCTGAATTATTAAACTTTGCAAATAGTCTTAATTAAAAATGTCCTACCGTTTTGTGTATACAGCTCTTATGCAGACATATGTGTCTCCATAGTAACAGACTACAAGCAAACCCTGTGTGTAGTCTGATCTTGCAGTCGTTCTCCCTTCAATCTGTCCCCTTCTTCTGGCAAAAAAACAAAAAAACCAAATCTAAGTTATCAATAAGTAGGATAACCTATAAGTAGGATCTTCTTTTCAAGCATAGTGTGCATCATCTGAGAGCTAGTCTGATCCCACTGCCAGCGCAGCGGGTGAATGAGCTGGGTATGTGAATGTTCTGTCTATAGCTCTCTTTTGTGAGACCTACCGTCATTTTACAGCTGCTTTGTATCCTGTATAAAGAGCAGCTGTAGCTAGCGCTGAAACCTGTATCCTTCAGGACATGTCTCCGACATGCAGGATCCACCTGTTATCGATTACATCTAAGTTATGAACTTAGATGTGATCAGTAACAGCTTCATTCTGCGTGTCTCCCACTGAACCTGAACCCGTCAGTGCCGCTGACCTGACTGATTCAGATTTCAGCGCAAGATACAGCTGTTTTGTATATGGTATACAAAGCAGCTGTATCTGAAAAAGTAAAAATTAGTTTTCTAATAAAAAAAGTATTTAGAAAGTTGCACCAAACACACTGATACACATTTTTATTAAAAAAAAACAAAAACATTTTAACATTTTAGCAGAAATATCCCTTTCTGGTGCTCTTTATATGAAGATTGCCGTATGAAATGCCAGTCGTAATAAATTCTTCCCAAATTTTTTTTTTTACATAGGAGTTCTTTATAGTCCCATTAAAGCGTACTGTAACTCTACTGTTCAGCAACTTTTTTCTAATGCCGAATTAAATTGCAATAACACTTAATACTGGGACAAACCCTTTAAATGTAGCGGCAGCGTGCATGTTCCACCACTACTCCATTCAAAGTCCTCCTTTTTGCGGTTATTCGAGGGTCCCAGTGGTCGGACCACCACCAATCTAACATACATAGAAAGGTATGAGATAAACATACTTTATAATATTTCCTTCCTCCTACGTATGAAAATTCCCCGATCCCAGCTGTTAAACCACTTAGATGGCGCAGTCAATATCAACACGGCATTTAAGCCTTTAGAGCGAGGAGCCCCCTCTAATTCCATACCCCCCCATAGCGCAATTGCTGGGTGCCGATGGTTGCCATGTGGGATGGGGGCCTAACAAAGGCCCCTGGGTCTGCCATCTTTCTGCTCCTATTAAAGGGTAACTAAACGTTTAACAAACTTCTGACATGTCATAATGACATGTCAGAAGTTTTGATTGGTGGGTGTCCGAGCACTGAGACCCCCACTAATTGCTAAAACCAGGCAGCTGAAGCGCTCAGCCGCTTCATGTCTGTTCAGATTTTTCCAGAAGTGAATTTATCGGAGTACGGACTCAATAGAAAGCAGACATTCCAGACAAATAACTGCACCACAATTTAGTGCGGTTTTAGTTCTCTGCGGCGACCAGGGCAGATACGCTGTGTGCTTTTACGCAGCGTATCCGCCCAGTGTGTACATACCCTTAGGCCTAATTCACACGAGCGTATTTCACGTCTGTGTTACGCGCGTGAAAATAACGCACGTCACACGGATCTATGCAAGTCAATGGGGCCATTCAGACATGCAGTGAAACTCACTGCATGTCCTATACTTGTGCGTTTTGAAGTCAATGGGGGCGTGAAAATCATGGACAGAACACAGACGCACATCCGTGTGCTGTGCGTGATTCGCGCAACAGTTGCTCAAGAAATGATGAGAAAAATAAAACCACCTCCTTCAGTTTATTTTGCTCATGTAAAAAACGCATGACATACGGGCATAAAAAAACGCTGACAAGCACCGTACACTGATGTCACACGGAACTGCAACGCAGGAAAAACGCTATGTTTTTTACGCGCGCAAAACGGACACGTTCGTGTGAATAAGGCCTTAGAGTAAAGTATGGAACAGTGTTTTTTTTTTTATACCATTGTACTTTTTTGTACAATAGTAACTTCTGCCCCAGTGGTACAACTTCTTTAGCTCAGAGAACAAAAAGATCCAGAAATAACGAGTAATATTTCATTTGAGAAGTCTTTTAAACCCCGAACTCCCTCTTGAAATTAGAAGCCGTTGACAAGAAGATGATAACATTCTGCTCCACTATCTGTAATATTCACATGGACAGCATCTAATGGTGTATTTATTCTTTGCGCTAGGTCAGTAACCTGCGTTCCACTGTGTCAGTTTGACAAACTCACATTCTTAAACATAATTAAACTCCAGGAGAAAGATTCGTTAAAAGTTAAAAATTGCTCCTCAAATTCTTCTTGACTGGAGACGTGTAAAACTCACGAGCATGACTTGTTTGAGTCTAGGAAGATCTCAAAGATCAAGCCTGAATAGACGGCACGGTAATTTGTTGTCTATTTGTGCTCCGACGATGACTTAATCTTGAGAATGTTTCAGGGAGAAAATGTTCTTCATGTAACTATTTAACCTCGTCCAGATTTCTAGCTCTATTTAGATAGCACCAAGATATTTCACAAATGCTCAGAACCCATGACGCCAGTAGAGCAGTTCGGCAATGCTAAACAATGAGCCACCATGTACTGGTTGACTGAAATTGGCACCAGATGAAAGACGCTGAGGTGCTATTTCTATTTATTTCTTATGTTATTGTCCATACTTCACCCTGACGCTTGTTGTGTTTGTCCAGTTAGGATTGTGTATAAGCAGAGCGTCGGCCTCTGTCCTCAACTTCAATTGCAGTTTGGTTCTGTTGCCGATGTGCCGGTCTCTGCTGGCTGTGGTTCGTAGAGCTGAAAGGGTGAGTACTCTTTTATTGTACGTTTGTTCTTCATTGAGATGCCATATTGTTGTTTTTGGATGAGTAGAGGACTTTTGGTGCTAGTTACATTGTAACCAAAGCCCTGTGTCTTAGACTCTGTTCACATTTGCGTTACTGTGGTTTCCGGTATTTTTTATAACAAGAAATGCATGGCCTGCTGCGCTATTTTTGCCTTCAAAAGTACCAGAACCCTGTCGGATTCTATTATAAATCAATGTGATCCATCAGGATTCCTTGGCATTGAAAACTGATCTGGCATAGCTGTCATGGCTCCATAATGAACAGAAGCCGTGATGCTAGTTTGTACAGAGCCTTATGAGCAAGACAGGGGTTCGGGGTTAAGGAAAAAAACTAATGTAGACATTTTTTAGGTCATCAACCAACGGGTTCAGATGGTGGAATGCTCAGTCAATGAATGTGTAAGGATCCGTGCTATAGTGAGTAACCCCAAGGGTAACCTCAAACCATTCCCATTGTGAGAAAGACCAAGGATCATGTATCATATGCCGGAATACATGGGTCTAGCCTCCACTCAGGTGTGAGGTAAAATTGGTGATCAATTTGGATGAGAATAGGCAAGAGTAATGGGCAGTGGAAAACTGAATGTAGATCACAGGTGACCAAGAGACAGAATGGAGACCAAAATAATTATAGAAATTTGGAATAAGGTTCTATTTCACCAAGACAACCTGCTTGGAAGTGGCTGATCAAGTTACAATGGCCACAGTTATTTCTGGTAATTTTTCACACTGTTGCTCCAGCAGGGGCCTAACAAGTAACTACAAGGTGCCATAGGAAAATTTGAAATGGTGCGACCCTACTTCACCAAGACCAGCTGCTCCAGCAGGGCTCCATTTCAATTTTTTGCTATGAGGCCCTATGGTTACTTGACCAAAAATGATCACACGGTTACATGACCAGAAAAAAAACATGGCTATTGTAACTTAAAGTTGGATTCACAATTCTGCAGCCTCCTATTGACCACCTCTAGACACCGCTCTATCCTACTGGGCAGAACTTCTTTTCATAACTAAGATGAACGTTTACTGTAAACCACCAGGAGCCATTTATAAAGGTGCATAGTTACGGTTACTCTCTTCAGACTCAACACTCATAGATCATCCATCTGTAGAAATGTCATCTAATATCTGACTGATTATTTGAATACTGTATGTCAAAAAGAATCTCAAGGGAATGTCTTCTACATTTTGGAAATTGAATAATCTAGTTTATGATATTGTCCCTAGGGACATAGATGGGGGGACTGGCGCGGCATGTGACCCAGGTGCTGGGTGCCAAGGATATCACATTGGGATATCACCATGCCAGGGCCAAATGACAGACTTAGCTCTGCTACAACTGTATGCTTCATACTCAAAATGCTCCGCAAGTTGGTAGTTTCAGCTCAACCGGAGTGTTACCTTGGTAACTAATCTGTCTGCAGCCATCCCATGTATATTTCAAGCATGTTTTTTTTATTTTTTATTTTTTATATAGATTGCAAGCAGGAAGACCAGAAGACTTTTGCATAAGTACAAATCATTTCATGCAGCTTGTGGCATTGCCATATGTGTCTTTTCAGGTAACATTGATGATGATGATGATGATGATGATGAGGATGATGATGATATTATCATGGTTTTAGTTGTTGTTGGCTTTGATGTTACTTACCTTTTTTTTGCTCACATAAAACCTAAAGCTGGCATTAGACCACCGATACCTGACAGCGCTTTTTCTCAGTGCCCCATACACACGCGTGCCATACCAAATCTCTGCTGCTGTGACTTTTTTGTGTTGGGTTAAAATCCGCTTGAAGATATTGCAGGAATAAAACATCATAAAAACTCAAAACAATGGGCCGGGATGTATCTGCAAGTTCTTCTTTTCCATCACATTCTATGTACGTCTTTATTATTATTAATATAAACATCATCGATATCACTGTAGCCCTTTCCCTGCATAGACAGTCCGTTCAGTCCCTGTGTGTTGTCTGATGCTCAACCCTCCAAAAACTTTTAAGGGTAACTAAACTTTTTAAAAACTTTTGACATGTCATAGTTACAGTACATGTCAGAAGTTTTGATTGATGGGGGTCCATTTCCGCTGCGTAAAGGGTATGTTCACAGAGTTTTTTGCCGTGGAAACCACTGCAAAAAAACGGCTGAAATCGCCCCCCATTGGTTTCAATGCAAGGTGGAGGCGTTTTTTCTGTGTGTTTTTCCTGCAGCGCACAATAACCGCGGCCGAAAAAAAACTGTGAGAAACGCGACAAACAGCGTGCAGACAGGTCAAAATCTCCCTCAAAATTCCTGATGCTGTGATTCCACCGCAAATGTCGCAACACACCACTTGTTGCGGGTTCATTGAATTCAATAAGAAAACCCACAAAAGAGCAGCGATTCTGCAGCATTAATTGACGTACTGCGGTTAAAGAAACCGTACTGCAGGACAATCTAAGTGCCTTTTTTTCGGCAGCATTTTTCCGCAGTGCGGGGATGAGATTCATTGAAATCTCACCCACACTACTGCTACTGTAATACGCTGCGGATTTACCACAATAAATCAGTTGCGGAAAATCCCGCAGTGTTTACAGTGTGTGTGTTTGTACGCTAAGGGTAAGGGTTTGTGCACACGACAACGCCAATTACGTCTGAAATTACAGAGTTGTTTTCAGGAGAAAACAGCTCCTGAATTTCAGACGTGATTGCATGTACTCGCGTTTTTCGTGGCGTCTTTTACGGACGTAATTGGAGCTGTTCTTCATTGGAGTCAATGAAAACGGCTCCAATTACGTCCCAAGAAGTGACAGGCACTTCTTTGATGCGGCCGTAATTTTAGGCGCCGTCTTTTGACAGCGACGCGTAAAATGACAGGTCGTCTGCACAGAACATCGTAAGACTCATTGCAAGCAATGGGCAGATGTTTGCCGACGTATTGGAGCCGTCTTTTCAGGCGTAATTCGAGGCGTAAAACGCCTCCATTACGTCTGAAAAGAGGTCGTGTGCAAATACTCTTAGTATTATATATGAAGGTGAGGGTTCCAGTTGGGCTGGTGCTTAATACATAATTTCCAGGACTAGGTTATGATGAAGCTGTGCAACATTGAGATCTATGGACTAGTAGTGAGCTACACAATGTGCTCAATTTGTCTACTACCGAGCTGCCCTCACTCTGCGAATACATCGGGGTTCAACACATCATCTGACAGGTGACAGAAACCCCAGGTTATATAACCCCCCCATGTATTACGTCTTCCTACGATCCTTTGTCTTGTCTTGGTTCATTCTTTGACCTTGCTCTGACTTTCATCTCTAGATCTGCGTCCTTTTATCCTTTTTATTTCCTCGCTCTTTACCCTCTTTCCAGCTGTGAATTATGGGTTGTTCAACTACAATTTACTTGGCTCTTTGACTAGTACTGGTCCAGCATGTGATCCTGCTTTTCAATTTCCCAGATCCAAATCACAAAGCAAGGCCGGACACGAGATCAGGCAGGATTGCTAGAGAATAACTCGGGCACCTGAAAAGTGATGTATACCCGTTTGTGCCAGTTGACATAGAAAAGAGAAAAAAGTTTGACCCTGCCCTGGTACAGTTGGCTATAACTTACTCTACAAAACCTGGAGATTTTGCTCAAGAACCCAAGTAGCCTTATACAAACATGGAAACGAGGGGGCACCGGGATAAAAATTAAAATTGCCATCAACTTTTGGCTCTTTTCCTTCGAAAGGAAGGTCTAGGACTTGATCTCCCTCTTCACATCCACTTCCATTGACCTCTGTTGAACCACTAGATGGTTGTATCATCATGATACAACAACCCAACAGAGGTCAATGTGCACATAATTAATTGGGAGACCGGAAAAATTTTTTTTAGTCTACAAAGGCTACTTCTTCGATGTGATGCCCAGCACAAGAGAAGTTCATCATTCTATCAACCATGATACTATCCTGCATCCACCATGATGAACTCCTCTTGTGTTGGGCATCACATCGAAGAAGTAGCCTTTGTAGACTAAAAATTTTTTTTACGGTCTCCCAATTAATTATGGTTTGGTCCTTCCCCAAGAGCTTTGTTATGGTCACATCTTCTACACCTGTGGGTATTTTGTAACGTTGTTGACAGTTTATTACATAAGTAAATATATCAGTGATGTCTTCAAGAGACGCCTCGAAAATTGCAGGATTTAGAAGGACGGGTCTTCTAGGAGACGTAAAATAAATGATGCATTGTGAAGTAGTGGAGGTCATTCCAGGCTTCCCTTATCACCTCCTACACAATAATCCCGACTATATTTACTGCACCGCTGAGTCTGTTAGTCAGCAAACAAGACGCGGTTCATGGGAAGGAGAGGACTGGAACAGGAGTTTAAATAATAATAAGAATTGCCATGGAAACAGCCGGAATAAGATATACAGGTACTTCAAGATTTTCCGAGGGAGACCACAATTATTTAATTGTTTTTGCTGTTTTTTTTATTTTTTAAATAGCAAACAAAAATAAATATTAACCCCTTAATATTGCACGAGTTTTAAACCTTACGGACCGAGCGATATTTTTAGTTTTTTTTTTCATTGTCGCATCTCAAGAGCCATAATTTTTTTTATTTTTCCGTGATGCAGCTGTATGTTTTTGCGGTATGAAATGTATTTTTCAATGGCACCATTTTACGGTACATATAATTTATTAAATAGCTTTTATTATTTCTTTGGTGGGGGGATGCCAGAAAAAAACAGCAATTCTACCATTATTTTGTTGCGTTTTTTTTTTTCTTCTGTTTACAAAGCGGAAAAAATAACAAGTTAGCGTTATTCTACGGGGCGGTAAAAATCTGGCGATATTAAGTAAGTGTAGGTTTCTTTTGCATTTTAGTACAATAAAAACAAGTTTTATAGAAAAACGTTTTTTTTTTATTTTTTCATCAACGTAGCCGTATGAGGCCTTATTTTCAAAGGGACAGGTTGAAGTTTTTATTGGTACAATTTTGGGGTACATATAATTTATTGATGCAGTTTTATATTCTTTTTTGTGGGGAGGTATGCAAAGAAAAGCAGCAATTCCCTTTAGCACATAGTAAAAATATCAACTTGACTTTATTCTACGGGTCATTATGACTGTGGCGATACCAAATATGTATTATTTTATGGTGAACTATTTAAAAAAATTAAATAATGCAAAAAATATATTTTTTTTGGGTTGGATTCTTTTTAGGAAACTTTCTTAAACTTTTTTTTCTTTTTGTCTCTTAGGGGACTTGCAGCAGTGATGATGCTTCTGAAGTACATATGTAGTATATCAAACCATTATTTCCTGTCAGTGATTCCCTTATAGGCAACCTATTTGGACAAGGATCTGGTATGGCCTAATAGTCAGAAGCTTATTGAAGACCTCAGGGGCTTTGTTAGGCCCCCAGCTGCTATAATAAATCATCAGACCTCCATGATAGCATCGTAGGGGTCCGATGGGCTGACAGAGGGAGCCCGATCCCTCTGTCAAACACCTTAGATACCGCAGTTGCTATATAGCACTTCTATGGTTACACCCCTGAGGGGTTGTCTTCATGAGACAACCCCTTGGAGAGACCGTTGCTAAAAAGTTCAATGAAGAGATTAGTGTCAAGAGTAGTTCACTTTGACGGTAAAGATTATTTTTCCTTAAATCCACTATATTTGAAGGGGTTGTCTAAACTGGGCCATCCGTTCTCTAAAGGAGAATCCGCCGGTGGCCGCAGTTAAAACTTGTGGTGATCTGCTAGTATTGCCAGGGAAAGGGGCAAATAGAGGATAGGTGGTATTACATGGCACCCACTAAAAAAAAATCAATGGGTGACCATATAATACATGGTTGCTCTGAATCCCACACAGCGGGAGCTGCTCTTTGCATTGGCGTTGCTCACTGGCTAATAGACGGGGTGGTCGAGTGGGGGTTCTCGCTTTATGAGATCCCTAATTGGACAACCCTGTAAAAGTTTTTTTACATGTAGTCGCATAGTATAGTTAAAAAAAGACATAGACTTGGGTGAAAGAGGGGGATGGGGTAAATATTAAACCTATGTTTCCAGCTATTGCTTTCATATATTGTTACCCCCTTTTTACAGGTTCTGTAGATTATATGAATGAGGGATCACTGATAGAGTGAAATAGATACCTTAATTGTGCACTTTTTGCAACTGGAATCATTTGGGTTTGTTTCTCCTGTTTCAATGGCCTCTAAGACCTAGGGGCCCGGTTGCAGTTACGTTCTCTTCGACTTCTATTGCTTCGCCAATGATACTGGATCAAATTAAAGATTTGCTTTCTCTCTGTCATATTTTAATGGAAAATCGGGCACCTGAACCCTGAACAGTATTTTTTTTTTTTTATTATTAGGCTCTATAGGGCGATATACTGTATGGGGGCAGGTGTTGGGGCAATATACTCTGGGGGCATTATGCTGTCTGTAGGGGCATTATATGGGGGCAGCTATGAGGGCTGACCCCGCCGGATGCACGTCAGCATGTAAACATGCATTAGGGGACCCACTCTGATGTGTTTTGACCCTCCAGTTCTAAACCACTAGCTACGTCTCTGCTCCCCATATAATGAGCTGTGCTCCGCAGGTGTCCGAATGTCCTGATCCCAATGCTCTTTTGCATGCTGGGACACTGGGACTTGGCAGCCCTAGAGTTTATGGGAATGGACATTTCAAATGGTTTAATTTTCCTTTCATTTGCTTGTGTCAACCTTTTCTACAGATTGTAGGTGATGTCATTGTCTGGCTAAGCGTCTGCAACAGATGGGAAAACCACGATTAACAATTATGTTGTGGTTTATACTGCAGCCAGTTCCCCGCAGACAGCAGGGTCATGCGATAACACATTTCCCTGTCCGCCATCACGTGTCTCCATATACACTACAGATCTATTATATTCAATAAAGCAAAAGGTGGCTTCTTGCTTATACAGAATTCCCACCGATGCTCTTACAGCAGCCTCGTCTCATTTCTGTACCGGCTTCCATAGAGCGGCCATATGTGTCTAGTGCTGGTTCTCATTCATCCACAGATGCTCCCATTGTATGTCTCAGTTCATGGACAGGAAGGAGTTGTGACTCAGAAATTGGCGATTTGCTTGTAAGACCCTGAACTCCGGAGAGAGGTGCAATTATTTCTCAGGAAAAAGGACTTGTGACTACGCCATATATCCTTGTGATATGTTAAAGGGGTATATCACCCTAAGGGTATGTTCACATGGGACAGACATGCAAAAAATTGTTTTGCACGGATATTCCGCAGCCTATGTGCAGGAGTTTGCAGGTAAAACGGCAATAGAAAATCTGCACCAAATTGTGCTGTGGATTAGTTTTTTCGCTGCGAACTTTACTGCGGTAGTTCAGCAGATTTGACGAACCGCAGTAAAATCCACATGACTGGCGGATTTTACTGCCGATTTTAAGGTTACCCTGAAAGTCTATCGGGAAAATATGCAGCAACTCTGTGGCGATTGTGCAATATAAATTGACATGCTGCAGATATAGATTCCGCACCGCAGGCCGATTTCCGAGCAGATTTTTTCCACCGCGTGTGGATGAGATTTATCCAAATCGCATCCACTTTGTTGTTACTATAAACACTGCAGATTTTACCACATTTTTCTTAAAAAAACATAAGAAAAAAATAGTGCTGAGAACTCCTCTTGTTCTATCACTGTGCTGTATTTTTTTTCCTCTGATTGTGATATGTTCCTGACCTCTGAGCTACAGAATTGTTTTGTCATATGTTCACCCAAGCTTTAAAGAAATACATAGCCCCTGCCTTGTCTTTCTTCCTGTTTCTTCTCTATATGGCTAAATATAATGTATAAAGTTTGTGTATGAGAACCTGTAAGTAAAAAGCTAGAACAGTCAAGAACTTGATTTATTATAGAAAAGTCATAGTGCTTTAATATAAGATGTTAATATGAGGTTTAAAGGGATTGTCTGGTACCATTTTCAAATCTCTCTTTTTTTTTTTTTTTCTTTCTTTCTTTTTCTCTCTCGCTCTCTCTCTTCATCCTCTCTCTCTTGCTCTCCTTTATATCTCTCTCTTGCTCTCTCTTCTTTCTATCTCTCTCTCTTTCTCTCCTCTCTTTCCTCTCTCCTCTCTTTACTCTCTTCTCTTTCCCCTCTCCTCTCTTCTCTCTCTCTTCTCTCTCTCTTTCTCTCCGTTCATGCATTATACCGACTGTCAATTTACCTCAGTGGGCAACACGCAATGCTTTTTTTCCCCTGTGGTGGCGCTGCAGGAAAATTGACTTGCTGATGTGTTTCCCCAACAGAATACAAAGGAGTTGTCAAGTTTAGAATACTCCTTTTCATACACCCTATTAGGGAAATCTGAGTTTTTAGAGGGGGTCCTCTGTTTGGGATCCTCATCTCTGGACCAGAGTGGAGAGTGGTTTGCAAAGAGCATCTCTTTCTCTGGAGGACCTGTCCTGTCCTGCATTACACAGAAAACCCATTAATATAAATGGACTCTGTGTAATACTTCATTTTGCCTGTGGTGGTGCTGTAGAGAAATTGAACACTTACTTCCAGGTTTCCCCACAGATTGCAGCTGATCTCTGGGGGTCCCAGCAGGGGGACACTTTGATCAGTTTATTGTCAAGGAACTGTTCTAATAAGTAGGGATTGTCCAAAGTGGGGAACCCATTAAAAGGGAACTCTGATCAAAACCATAGTTTTTAAAGTGAATTCTTACCTGAAACCATGATCTCTTAACCCAGCGCTGTTTCTTCTGTTTTTCTGCAGAAATATACATGGGTCATTACATTGCAACAGCCTGTCAGGTGACACCACTAGATCATTATGAGAGATCCTCGGGCATGTGTCATTTGCAGGTCTTGTCCGTTGAGGAATTCTAGCCCCCTCAGAGCTACAGCTAGGCCGCATTATTAGCAATGTCCTGCAGCTTCCTACCACCAGAGGCCAGTGTAATTTCTGAATGGGGCAGTTTCTGCACCATGTCCATGGATTTTTACAAACCCCTTTTAGATGTATGGAACACTGAAAAAAAAAAAAAGCGTAGACTGTAAGTCACACACTTTTGCAATAGTAAATATGAAGATATTTTGTTAATATGCAGTTGTAGCAGAGCTACATTTCCCTGTAGTGTTAAGATGCAGTTGTTTTACCAGCAGTCCTATGGAAAACCATCGATAGTGCCAAATGCCAAGTTGCGGCTGTGCTACATCTGTACTGTATAAACTCAGGAAAAAGTACTAATTGTTTCTTCTCTCTATAGCTGTGCATGTCGGAGCTCACGTCATTAATGCGGCTAACTTTTCTACAAACTACAACAGTGACTATATTGCACTTAATGTTGCCCGCTACAAATATGAGGTAAGTGTTAGTGACGTGTATTGTGTTTATATTTTTAATGAAATGTCTAATGTATCAAACTCTGAACCCCGACCGATCAGATATTGATGGCCCATCTTGAGGATAGACCATACATTTTTTTTGGACTGGACAGCCCCTTTAACAGGTGTGTGCCTTACAATACATTTTCACTCCAATTAACTTTCTTTTTTGACTGCTGTATGAAACCCCAATCTTAATAAATCTGCCCCTTAGTGTTTTACTAGTCCCAATGCCCCATTTCTTAGCTGTAACGGCGTGATGATACGAGACTTCTAATGGTCAATCGGCCAACCAATAAGTGTACTCTAGGAATACATGTCTTACAGATTCAGCCTGCCCAAATGACATGAAGAGAAGCCCCTATGCCAGGTTCATGTCATGCGATTACCCTTTTATATTTTGGAATGCAGTGAGAGGTGTCGGGCCTCGATGAGGGGTACAGTAGGTAGAGCACCATTAACGAGGTTAAATTAAAAAAAAAAGTCAGTGACGAAAGGGAGGACGGGGCAATTTAAAGAGTTTAAAAAGTTGTCCATCCAACAACTATGGTTCTAAATTAGTGGAATTTATTCTGAAACCCCAAGGGAGTTTGTCCTTGTTATATTTGTAATTGGCACTAGTAATCAGATTTACTGGTGGTTCTTGTATGTCACAGTCCATCTCGGGAGTTACATAGTTACATAGTTTGAACTAAGACACCGGTCCATCAAGTCCAACCTTTCTCAATGACATATCGTCCATTGCTTGATTAGTTATAACCCTCAATGCCATTCGTCAGTAAATAATCATCTCGCCTTATTTTAAATGCTGACATAGTATCTGCCATCACTACCTCTTGGGGAAGGGCATTCCATAGTTTGACCACTCTAACTGTAAAGAACCCTTTCCTATATTGATGTCTGAAACGTCTTTCTTCCACATGCAATGGGTGTCCCCTGGTCCTTTGTAGAGTCCTTGGAAGAAACCGATCATGTGCTAATTCTTTGTATTGGCCACACATATACGTATACATACCCCAATTTCTTTAGCCTATTTATTATAAGGGACACTTCTCATTCCTTTTAATAATCCAGTCGCCCGTCCCTGAAACCTCTCCAGCTCTTGTGTCCTTTTTAACAATGTGGAGCCCAAAACTGAATTCCATATTCTAGATGTGTCCTTACAAGGGATTTATAGAGGGGTAATATGAGATTTGAGTCACTGGTTTATATCTCTCTTTTTATACACCCTAAAATCCTATTTGCTTTTGCAGCTGCTGCCTGGCATTGAGTGCTGCTGCTTAGCTTATTTATAACCAGAATACCCAGGTTCTTCTCTTGTTCCGTTTTCTCCAGCTTTATTCAATTTAATATATATGCATTAATACTATTATTGCAGCCTAGGTGCATTACTTTACATCTATCAACATTAAAATTCATCTACCATGTTTTTGCTTATTCTGCCAGTTTATTTAGGTCTAATCTAGCTTGTTTTTATTATAATTTATGATCCTGTTATTTGTATCGATAGAACATAGTGACGTATTGTAGATTATTATAGTATTAATTCCATTATAGCTGTGGTGCCCGATCCTGGAAATACGCTTTATATAGAGATTATGCATAATGCAGGCAAAGCAAGGGAACATCCATTTATTTCACTGAACTCATTTATCAAGTGAAATGAGTGAGCAATATTCATCAAATATTTTATCTCAGAGATGACAGGAGATCGAGGACCCCGGAGCGGCAGAAATGAAGATTCATGAAGAATAATATGTCATTTGTCATTATTTTGCTTGTCAGTGTTTTGTGTCTTAATAATTAAAGTTGAGCAGTTTATGGAGTCTCGAATTTGATTCCTAACGCACAGCAATTTCAGGCAGGTGTTTTCATTATGTTGCATTTTTTATTTTTTCATTTCAGGATCCGAGGAAAATTATCTTCACTTCGGGTGAGTGTCACTGATTTAAATGGAAAATTACATATTAGCGGTGGACGATTACTGTTGTAGTTTGTGTTGTGCTGGGATGTAATAAGGGGTCATAGGGCTCCAGGGCAAAATTAGGAATCGGAGCCCATGTCACTCTTCGTTGCTTGATGTTGACGTTGGATTAACCTGCAATTATGCTGCTACCTCTATAGATCAATTTCAAGTAATACAATATTTCTGTCCAGCAGGTGTAGTAGTGCTGACTTTTTTTAGTTAATTCTTTAAGTCTACATTCTGTGCACGCAACAATTCAGTGCAGCAGGGATGAAAGAAGGTCCCTGCTGACATCACCGAACCACCAATTGCGTCATTGTCCTGTAAAATGAAGGACACCATGATGGATACCCCACTCAACCCATTAAAGTCAAAGGGAGAATTTATCAACCTTTCTACGCCTGATGAAAAAGTTGCAAAAAGGCCCAAAAGTCGCAATTTGCATAGAAATTTTTTACTTTTGGGCATTTCACGCTGCCCTCATTGATTTTGGAGGAAAAGGGGTGTGGCTTACCAAAGGGGGTAGGGCTGTAAATGTGGGGCGTAAATTATATAAGAAATCTAAGCCAGCTCCTAGCCGGCATAACTATCGCTCTGTTGGGCGTAGCAAGGTAGAGGCCTGTGCCGGGCACCATACCTTGCCTACCTCAATCAGACTATCTCGAACCATCGGACAATTACCAAAAGGAAAAAATGTGTACTCACCTCAACGCTCCTCTTCTGCATTTCAGGCCCCCTCGGTCTCTTACTATAGGCAGCGGCTTATACAAGGTACTGACGCCGGCAGAATCAGGATGTTGTATGTACGGTAGCATTCAGGGCGTTGGTACGTCGCATATAAGGCTCTGACGCTGCTCTGCATTGGCACCTTGTATAAGCCCCAACCTGCAGTAAGAGCCTAAGAGGACCCTAGCAAAGAGGAGCGGAGAGGCGGGAATGATCTTTTAGTTTATGTCCGATTTGGGGAATGGATTTTGCAGGCTGCAGTCGTTACACCACAACTGGAGTGCACGCCCAGCGGAAACCGCCTAATAAATCTGTCGCATATTAGTTCAGTGGAGCAGAAAGCAGAAAAGGGGCTGCCCAATCTTGACATTTGTGTGTCTGCCAAACGCTGCCAACTGAGCCGCCGGACTGCATTTAGCGACACTTAGGGCGGGTTCACACATGGCGGAATTGCACTTAAATTCCGCTGCGGACACTCCGCAGCGTTAATCCGCAGCGGAGCCGTTTCTACATTGACTTTCACTTTAATTTCGCAGTGTTCGTTTACACGATGCGTACAATTCCGCTGCGGAGCATAGGCTGCGGAGCGGAATTTGGTGTCCGCAGCATGCTCTGTCTGTTGCGGAGCAGTGGCGGACTCATGGCGGAATTTCTCCATTGACTTCAATGGAGATTCAAAGTTCCGCAATGAAGTCCGCAGCTGTCATGCACATGTCATGTGTGCTGCGGATGCGTCTTGCTTTTTTTACTTGACATTTCTTCATTCTGGCTGGACCTATGTATTTCTAGGTCTACAGCCAGACTGAGGAAGTCAATGGGGCTCCCGTAATGACGGGAGCGTTGCTAGGAGACGTCAGTAAATAGTCACTGTCCAGGGTGCTGAAAGAGTTAAGCGATCGGCAGTAACTGTTTCTGCACCCGGGACAGTGACTACCGATCTCAATATACATGTATCTGTAAAAAAAAATGAAGTTCGTACTTACCGAGAACTCCCTGTTTCTGTCTCCAGTCCGGCCTCCCAGGATGACGTTTCAGAGTAAGTGACGGCTGCAGCCAATCACAGGCCAAGCACAGGCTGCAGCGGTCACATGGACTGGCGCGTCATCCAGGGAGGTCGGGCTGGATGCCGAAGGAGGGACGCGTCATAAAGACAACGGGCGGTAAGTATGAATTTCTTTTACTTTCACTAGGGAAAGTGCTGTCCCTTCTCTCTATCCTGCACTGATAGGGAGAAGGGAAGCACTTTTCCCGCAGTCCGCAGCAGCTAGTCCGCATCAATTTTCTGCACATTTTGTGCAGATCCGCAGCCGTAATCCGCAACCCGGATTAGGTGCGGCATTGATGCGGACAGTTGCGGAGGAATTCCGCCATGTGTGGTCATGCCCTTAAACTGCAAAACTGGATTGTTGAAATAAGCACGTGGAGTAAACTCGCAAATTTCCGTTAAGTTTAAACCTAGCGCTATTATTATAGTAATGTAGTATTATTATTATAGTAATGTAGTGTTATTGTAGTTCAAATAACTAATTGATTAACAATAATTTTGTATTGTATCAAATTTGAAAGTAATGCGGCCCGTCAACTTCACATTTTTTCTATACGTGGCCCACCTACCCGGCCGAGTTTGAGACCCCTGCTCTAGATAGTGCAGCCGGGTGTGTGAGCTTAATGGTAGCTGCAATGAATGGCTCTTAATGGATAGAAAAGTGTCCGTAGGTAAATACAGTCTCCAGGAATTGATGGAGCACAGTCCCTCTCCTAGAAACCAGGGACTGTCAGGAAAGCAGCATGTAAAGTCTTATCTGTGAATAGTGTGAAGATGGTTTTACATAGGTAGATATTCACCTGTGTTTTACCACCTTTAACAAGCGCCGTTCGACAATGCATCTTGTCAGTCGGCACTCGCTTGCTACACTTGAATGGACCAATGATTGGGAGCATGGGGATGAACACCGTTATTACGATTGCTCGTCCCCATACATTTGCATCGTATCGGCACCACATCTCCCATTTGCTCGTTCGTCGGCTGATCGCTGCCCTGTTTACATAGGGTAATGATTGGGAATGAGCATTTGTAGGAATTCTTGTTACCACGATCATTGGCTTGTGTAAAAGGCCCTTTAATATCCTGCCAAGAAAAGTGTCATCTGTTAAATAAATCCCCTGCCTTCTAAAGATGAGATGACTCTGCTGACCCTGTCTCAAAGCTGAAAGTGTGCTGCAGGAAGCGGGGAATGTAATAAAACAAATATGTCTACAATAAAAACGTAGACATGAGGTATTCCCATTTTAAAATCACTATGATATGCCATAATATTATGATTAGCAGGATTTTGCCCCTGGGACCCCCACTGAACCTGAGGACAGTTCTTTCGGAATTTCTACTGTAATACACCTACATTCCAGTGGATACGGCTGTTTTGTTGTTCCCTGCACGGGTGGCGGGTCAACACCTTTGTGTAGTACAAAAGGGTGAAGGGGCCACAGTGATAAACTAGTGATGCAACCCCTTCATTCTCTGTATAGGTGGGGGTCCCGTGTATTGGACCCCCAACGTTTAATCTTAGCGACATGCCATCACTTGCTTTAGTGGGGAAACCACTTTTACCTTTTTTGACACTTTTATATTGATTTTGTATACTGGGGTGTAAAATGTATTATGTCTTTGCTTCATGTATTAGTGAGTTTATCTGTACATTTAATAGATTTATGTGAATGACGGTAGGATAGTGCTCCCCAACTTGTGTCAGGGTATGCTGGGAGTTGTAGTTTTACAAAAGCTAGAAAGCTATATGTTTGATTGTTGCTATAGGATATGGTAATACTGGAAACTGTGTTTCGTTCTCTTACTTCTAAGTGATCATAGAATCCATCATATTCCAGAACAGAATGTGAATTATCTTGGTGATTTTCTTTCTGGTAGCAGCCAAAGATGCCAGCCAATATTCTTAATGTTTTGACCTTTCTGAGAATTGGCTGAATTTACTACTTTGGAATGAATTTAAATAAATTAAAGTAATTCATTCCTATAAGTTTAATGTCTGCCAGTGTGTATTCCATTACTTTCACCGGCAGAATAAATACCGTATATGAACGCTAAATATGCTGTTGCAAAATTCTTTAAAGCAGTGATCTCCAACCTTTTATCAGGCTACCAGGGCATGCTAGGAGTGGAAGTTATACAACAGCTGGCAAGCCAGAGTATACAGATCACTGAATAGCACCGTCTTCAAAGGGAAAGCTTTTTCCTGTGCTCATTGTGGCTCCGTGCTATGTAATGTACTTTGAATAAGCTACTGAAAGGAGTGGGGGGGGGGGGGAAATAGTGAAAACCTCCTGTTTTTTTGTTTTTGAAATTCATTTATTACCACAAGTAATTTTGCAGCTCTATAAAGAACATATAACTACTATAATACTGCCCCCTATTAACAATAATATGAATGCTACTATAGTGTTTCATATGTACACAAATATAACTAATATATAATACTGCCTCCTATATACAAGAATATACACTACCGTTCAAAAGTTTGGGGTCACCCAGACAATTTTGTGTTTTCCATGAAAATTCACACTTATATTTATCAAATGAGATGCAAAATGACTAGAAAATATAGTCAAGACATTGACAAGGTTAGAAATAATGATTTTTATTTGAAACAATAATTTTCTCCTTCAAACTTTGCTTTCATCTTGGAATGCTCCATTTGCAGCAATTACAGCATTGCAGACCTTTGGCATTCGAGCTGTTAATTTGCTCAGGTAATCGGGAGAAATTTCACCCCATGCTTCCAGAAGCCCCTCCCACAAGTTGGATTGGCTTGATGGGCACTTCTTGCGTACCATACGGTCAAGCTGCTCCCACAACTGTTCTATGGGGTTGAGATCTGGTGACTGCGCTGGCCATTCCATTATAGATAGAATACCAGCTGCCTGCTTCTTCTCTAAATAGTTCTTGCATAATTTGGAGGTGTGCTTTGGTTCATTGTCCTGTTGTAGGATGAAATTGGCTCCAATCAAGCGCTGTCCACAGGGTATGGCATGGCGTTGCAAAATGGAGTGATAGCCTTCCTTACCTTGTACAAATCTCCCACTTTACCAGCACCAAAGCAACCCCAGACCATCACATTACCTCCACCATGCTTGACAGATGGTGTCAGGCACTCTTCCAGCATCTTTTCAGTTGTTCTGCGTCTCACAAATGTTCTTCTGTGTGATCCAAACACCTCAAACTTCGATTCGTCTGTCCATAACACTTTTTTCCAATCTTCCTCTGTCCAATGTCTGTATGCTTTTGCCCATATTAATCTTTTCCTTTTATTAGCCAGTCTCAGATATGGCTTTTTCTTTGCCACTCTGCCCTGAAGGCCAGCATCCCGGAGTCGCCTCTTCACTGTAGACGTTGACACTGGCTTTTTGCGGGTACTATTTAATGAAGCTGCCAGTTGAGAACCTGTGAGGCGTCTATTTCTCAAACTAGAGACTCTAATGTACTTGTCTTGTTGCTCAGTTGTGCAGCGGGGCCTCAGACTTCTCTTTCTACTCTGGTTAGAGCCTGTTTGTGCTATCCTCTGAAGGGAGTAGTACACACCGTTGTAGGAAATCTTCAGTTTCTTGGCAATTTCTCGCATGGAATAGCCTTCATTTCTAAGAACAAGAATAGACTGTCCAGTTTCACATGAAAGCTCTCTTTTTCTAGAGATTGTGAGAGTTTAATCGAACCCACAAATGTAATGCTCCAGATTCTCAACTAGCTCAAAGGAAGGTCAGTTTTATAGCTCCTCTAAACAGCAAAACTGTTTACAGCGGTGCTAACATAATTGCACAAGGGTTTTCAAGTGTTTTCTAATCATCCATTAGCCTTCTAACACAGTTAGCAAACACAATGTACCATTAGAACACTGGAGTGATGGTTGCTGGAAATGGGCCTCTATACACCTATGTAGATATTGCATTAAAAACCAGACGTTTGCAGCTAGAATAGTCATTTAGCACATTAACAATGTATAGAGTGTATTTCTGATTAATTTAATGTTATCTTCATTGAAAATAACTGTGCTTTTCTTGCAAAAATAAGGAAATTTCTAAGTGACCCTAAACTTTTGAACGGTAGTGTAACTACTATAATACTACTCCTATTTACAAGAATATAAGTACTATAATACTGCTCCCCTATGTACAAGAATATAACTACTATAATACTGCTCCTATATACAAGAATATAACTACTATACTACTGCCCCTATGTACAAGAATATAACTGCTATAATACTGTCTCCTATGTACAAGAATATAACTACTATAATACTGCCCCCTATGTACAGGAATATAACTACTATAATACTGTCTCCTATGTACAAGAATATAACTACTATAATACTGCTCCTATATACAAGAATATAACTACTATAATACTGCCTCCTATTTACAAGAATATAACTACTATAATACTGCCCCTATATACAAGAATATAACTACTATAATACTGCCCCTATATACAAGAATATAACTACTATAATACTGCTCCTATATACAAGAATATAACTACTCTAATACTGCCCCCTATATACAAGAATATAACTACTATAATACTGCTCCCTATATACAAGAATATATCTACTACAATACTGCCTCCTATATACAAGAATATAACTACTATAATACTGCTCCCCTATGTACAAGAATATAACTACTATAATACTGCCTCCTATATACAAGAATATAACTACTATAATACTGCTCCTATATACAAGAATATAACTACTATAATACTGTCTCCTATATACAAGAATATAACTACTATAATACTGCTCCCTATATGCAAGAATATAACTACTATAATACTGCCTCCTATATACAAGAATATAACTACTATAATACTGCTCCTATATACAAGAATATAACTACTATAATACTGCTCCTATATACAAGAATATAACTACTATAATACTGCTCCCTATATGCAAGAATATAACTACTATAATACTGCCTCCTATATACAAGAATATAACTACTATAATACTGCTCCTATATACAAGAATATAACTACTATAATACTGCTCCTATATACAAGAATATAACTACTATAATACTGCCCCTATATACAAGAATATAACTACTATAATACTGCCTCTATATACAAGAATATAACTACTATATCCGCCATGTATATGTACGGCGCACGTTGGGTGGGGGGAATACGGAGCGGGCTCACGGGCTGAGCCCGCTCCATAGAGCGAGTGTGTCGGCTGTGTGTTACAGTCGACACTTCCGGGTAACGAGCGGGATCCCGTCCGAGCGCGATACTGCTTTTGTAACCCGTTAAATGCCGCGTTCAATAGTGATCGCTGCATTTAAATGACTAAAAACAGGGGGACGACCCCCTGTAACGTCCCAACGGACCTGGGGGACTTTGTCAGGCCCCCAGGCTGTCATGCCAACCCTTGGCAGCCCCCAGCGAGATCGGGGGTGCCATTGGGTGGTATGACAGCCTGGGGGCCTGACGAAGTCCCCCAGGTCTGCCATCTTTGTTCTCCGCTGCCTCCGGCAGGGCTTCATAAGAGACTGTCAGAATCACGATATACTGCAAGTGATAAGTAAAAAACAGTAAACAGTAAAGTAGAAAACAGTAAAATAAAGGTTTTTTAACAAATAATTATTATTATTTTTAATTAAAAGCTAAAAAAAAAACCTTTTCCCATTTTCCCTCAAGCACAATGTAAAAAAAACAAAAAGCTAACATAACTGGTATCGACGCGTCCGTAAAAGTCTGAACGATTACAATATATCATTATTTAGTCCGCAGGAGTGAACGCCGTAAAAAATAATAAATTTAAAACATCAGAATTGCTGTTTTTTGGTCCCTTCATCTCCCACAAAAAATTAAATGATCAAAAAGTCTCACATACCCCAAAATGGTACCAATATAAACTACAGCTCGCCCCGCAAAAAATAAGTCCTCACACGGCTAAATCGACAGAAAAATAAAAACGTTATGGCTCTGAGAATGTGGCGACAAAACTCAAATTTTATTTTTAACAATCAGTTTTTTCCTTGTAAAAGAAGTAAAACAAAGAAAACAATATAAATTTGGTATCGCTGTGATCGTATTGACCCGCAGAATAAAGTTAACATGCCATTTTTACCGTATGATGAACGCCGTAAAGACAAAACCACCCAAAAGGTTGAGGAATCGCAGTTTTTTTCCTATTCCACCCCACATATTTTTTTTTTCTCGTTTCCCACTACATTCTATGGTACAAAAAATGGTGCTGTGAAAATCTACAACTCTTCCCGCAAAAAACAAGCCCTTATATGGCAATATTGATGGAAAAATAAAAGCGTTATGGCTTTTGGAAGGTGGGGAGGAAAAAACAAAAGTGAAAATCCAAAAAATGGCTGCGGAGGGAAGGGGTTAAAACACAAGTAACAAACATAAATAATGCAAATTTCCACATTTAACAACTGAGCATAACACAAAGCGCTCACGTAACTAACTTATAATGACTTTATAGCGCTACGCTGCTTTCATAACTGCCATTTACTTCTATGGGAGTAGCGGAAACAGCGTAGCTCAGCGAGCTTTGCTGTATTTATAACTCTCTACCATGTGATCAGGAAGTGGCCGGGGAGCAGCAGGAGCCGAGAGAGGCAGAATGGGGGCCCCGTTCTAGAGATAGGCGCCAGTCCCAGAGGTGGGACCCACATCTATTGGACATTTATGGCATATCCTGTGGATATGCCATAAATGTTAAAGAAGGGCAATCCACTTTAACTGTCCACTGAGCTCCACTCCACTGCAAACATTTTCTACAGACAGGGCAGCAACCACTACCTCCTAGTTCTTTTTATCTTCAGTCGGGATCCCTCACGACGCTCAGCACACACGCCACACAGCACACACGCCACACAGTAAAAGCACTGGCAAGCTCAGGGGGCGGATCAAGAAGGACCCTAACACTGATTGGCTGAGAGGCTCAGCCAACCAGTATTAGGCTTAATTTCAGCAGCGCCGCTATCCTAGATTAATAACTAGTCCAAAGATAGCGATGCTGTTTGCTAGATGCGGCGCGCTCTATCTGGTTGTCTTGGTCACCTAGTGAGCGTCACTGTCAGATGTTGCACTGTATCTGACAGTGACACTGGTTACTAAGTGACGGAGACCACCAGATAGAGCAAACCTGGCCAGGCCCCTCTCCTCCTAATACGTTTAGCAACAGACGGAGGGGGCTCCCCCTTCCCCATGTGCTCTTTTGGATACTCACAGATTGGGCCCCCTTCCTCAACACATGTTATTGATAGCATCAATAACATATGGGAAGGAAGGCAGCCCGATCTGTGCCAAAAGTGTACGGGGAGGGAAGGGGGCCCACTTCCATCTGCCGCACGGCTGTGCCGATCTATGCGCACAGTGTTTGGGGCTGCTGAGCGGGCCCCCACCGCTTCCGGGCCACTGTGCAGCCGAACCGGCTGCACCGGCGATATGTCTGTTCTTGCATGGGGCCTAAGGCCTTCCTTGCCATTCAGTATCTCCAAACCCACCCTTCTAAGGTAAATTTACTACAAGAATCCATCGTTCATGTTTGCTGATTACGCCCAAAGAGCACTTCTACTATGCGGTCTCTAAACTCTACCCAGGTCTCCTCCCTCATACTTTCATTCACTTCAGTATTTAAGTAGCCTATCCACTAGAGCCCTGCATTCAAAGGTCACTTACCGCTACCTACTTCAAGTATCAGGCCACACCTCAGGCCTCCAGGGCAAGCAGACCCACTGTAGCATCATGCCAGGCCCACATGTCCAGGGAATTCTCTATACCCCCCTACTAGGGCTACTGCAGAATTCTCCCGGGTTTAAGCGCTGGTTTTCTCTTTCCATCCTGGTTCCCACTCCCGGCTGACTATCTCCATAGTCTCCAGCAGACTCACCCAGAGCTACCACTCAAGCAAGGCAAAATACTCTGCTACCAGCACCACTGTAGTAATGGCACATTTGTACTCGCCAGGCCGCCCTCCTCCATGATCTACCTCTCTTTGTAGTAGACTTTATGTGCAGTCTGATAGTTTTCCGTCTGCTCCGTTACTCCGCTCTCTCACTGCACTCCACACCACAGCAGTCTATTCCGACGTTCCGCAAAGGCCTGTACCACTCTCCGGCATCCACTCTCAGTAGCTTCAGCCTTTAGACTTCCACAGCCCTGCTGCAATAGACAAGCCCGTCCTGATTACTGGATCCACTGCCCTGCTGCAATAGGCAAGCCCGCCCTGATCACCGGATCCACTGCCCTGCTGCAATAGGCAAGCCCAAGCCCGCCCTGATCACCGGATCTCCTCCAGCAGTTCTCCCTGCACTCCACGTGGCACTCCCGCTCTCCCTACCTAGGCACCTAAAAAAATCTCCTTATACGGGCTGTTAATAGTTTTTCCGCCTACCAGCGTGGCGGCTCAGTGTATCGGCGTCACACGTTCTTCGACTTGCCAGTACTAGGCTCTTACAGGGCCTGCCAGTGCCTCCTCTGTCACCGCTATATGCACTCTTTTTTCCCTGATAACATCACGACCTAAAGCGAAGCAGAGCATTACAGACAGAAAAAAACAAAATAGCCACAAAAAAATCATCAACAGTTGTTGGACCGTCTGTTAAAAGACCAGTTAACCTTTCTACAAAAGGATATGTCCTTAGTCTATATGCTGTGTATAGGCGAGAGGGTACTATAATACTCCTCACAATGTGAGGTAGATATATATATGAAAGAAGATGAAGTGGCAGTCCAGAACGATCCCAAATAATGGTGTAGTGTTTACTCAGCCGTGGTAGATCGGCATCGTTTCAACCCCACAATGGAGTCATTCTCAAGGCTTGAGAATGGCACATGGACTGATTTACAGTGTTTTGTGGAGTGCAGAGTTCCTTCTCTGTTGCCATTTTTATATATATATATATATATATATATATACTGTAGATAGACAAATATGAGAGATAGATAAATAGATAGATAGATAGATAGATAGATAGATAGATAGATAGATAGATAGATAGATAGATAGATAGATAGATAGATAGATAGATAGATAGATAGATATGAGATAGATAGATAGATAGATAGATAGATAGATAGATAGATAGATAGATAGATAGATAGATAGATAGATATGAGATAGATAGATAGATAGATAGATAGATAGATAGATAGATAGATAGATAGATAGATAGATAGATAGATAGATAGATAGATAGATAGATAGATAGATATGAGATAGATAGATAGATAGATAGATAGATAGATAGATAGATATGAGATAGATAGATAGATAGATATGAGATAGATAGATAGATATGAGATAGATAGATAGATATGAGATAGATAGATAGATAGATAGATAGATAGATAGATAGATAGATAGATAGATAGATAGATAGATAGATAGATAGATAGATAGATAGATAGATAGATATGAGATAGATAGAATATCTCCTGACTATTTAGAAAAGACTTCTAGTTATATATACTGTAGGGTTCCGCATATCCTAGCAACGACCTCCAGCTTCCCTTGCAGATATTATTTCATAGCTGGAAATGTAAAGGATTGTGTTTTATCAAGGTCAACTTTATATCCGCACATGGCCGAGAAATATTCCCAATCCTCATAATTAGAAATTCCTTGTCTGTCGGGTAATTGCACAGGAGCACCACGTGACGCGTGTTTTCACATTCACGACACGAGGCCGGTGTCAGCGCTGCAGTGACTGCCATCATTGTATTCTGTACATTCATCACCTCGTATTATCACAGCATTATTTATGGAATTATTGTGCATCTCATTATATGACGCCGAGAGCAAAATGTTCATCCAGTCTTCTCCCGTGACCAGCAGTCAATGTGCTGGGGCATCAGATCACTTGTCATATTCCATACTGCCAGGAAAAGAAAACGCAGAATATGATGCATTTACTTTACGGTGGAAAATATGAAATTAAATATGTCAGATTTCTTGTAAATTCCCTATAATGCAGAACAATAGATATTTAAAGGGGATTTCTATTAATAAAGCATAAAGGGGTAGTCCCATAAGATATGCTATGAATGTCTGATAGATGCGTGTCACAGCTCTGGGATCTGCACGTAACTCGAGAACGGGGTTCACCCGACACAGTTCCCGTCTGGCGAAACGCGTCTGCTGAGCTACGCGGTTTCCATAACTCCCATAAAAACAGGCATCGTGCCATGGCACGCTGTCTCCGTAACCCTTATTCACTTCTGTAGGATTTACAAAAATATCTTATCTCCACAAGCTACTGGGTCACGGGACCTCTGTTATCAAGTTAGGTGCGGATTCCAGTTTCAAAATATATGCCATAAATGTCTGAAATAGGAATACTCCTTTAATCACTTTATAACAAAAAGTTAAACAACTTTCTAATACAGTATAATTTGTGTTTCAATTCATCACCATTTTCAAAATCACTGCTTGCTGTCAACGAAAGATAAAAGTCTTATTTATATCTAAAGGCTAAAAACGTGTACAGTCCTAATATTTCATACACAGCTGCGGGTCTGTTACAATTTATTCCAGTCTACACAATCCTCTGTGAGATAAACAGTTTGCATTCAAGACGGATGTAGAATGTAGAAATTTTGCAGAAAACACACATGCATTAATTATCTCCTGATCCCCTATATTTTTGGCTAGCAGATGGCTAGTGGAGGCGGTACTTTGTTAAAGGGGCAAGGCTTAGTATGTATGGTCTACACAAGAGCACTGGGGCAGGGCTCCTACTGTAGCCAGATGCCTTAGGGTTTATTCAGACGAACGTGGGGAAACTCGGACGCGTGACACTTTGACATGTCACAAAAGGATATTTTTGGGATGTTATAAAAATCAGTAATATTTGGACACCACACAGGGGCATTTATAGAAGAGTTAGGGTCACATAACAAAGGTCTAAATGGGCCCCTTTATGGTGCCAAGTTTTTTCACCCAGGACAGAAGGACCGTTTGTTCATTTCCCCATCCACTCCTTTTCCATGACCCTTGGCCAATTTTCCACCACCTTGTTGCTACCACGCAGTTCCTGTGGAGACTCCTGCACAGGTTCTCACCATCCAGTAGCTGGACCCCCTCTTTCTAAGGGTATGTTCACCCAGAAAAACAGCTGAAAAAACGGAAACTGAACCTGAACGCCTCCAAACATCTGCCCATTGATTTCAATGGGAAAAACGGCGTTTCTTTCCGACGGGGCATTTTTTTTATGCGGCCATTTGATAAAATGCGTAAAAGAAAGACCCGTAAAAAGAAGTGCATGTTACTTCATGAGCCGCTTCTTCATTGTGTCAATAGAAAAACAGCTCCAAAAACGGGCGCAAAAAACTTTTGTGGTTTCACAAAATCAGAGGCTATTTTCCCTTGAAAACAGCTCTATAATTTTCAGCCGTTTTTTACTTTGCGTGGAAACATAGCCTAAAAGCCACATAGGAGTTGCATGGGTTGCCTCTTTGGTATGACCGCCCCTGCCGCTATATCTATACCTGTAACATTCCTACCAAGCTCTCTCCTATGTCTACACCAATATATCTATACTAATAGAAAGTGTACAATCAACCAGGACTCGGTTCATGGATTTTATTTTTTCTCTCAGCAAAACACAGCAGGAAACTGAACAGCGCTGCGAAAATGATATTATTATCAGTCAGAGATAAGAACATAAAACTGCAGAGTTCCCTTTTAAACTCTAGTCCTACTGGCAGTGTGACCGATAATAGCCGTCTAGAAATCTCCCCATGAATTCACACGTATGAAGGTTGTGTGAAAATTTTCTGTCGTCTTACAGACCTAGTCTTGCGAAACAAATCAAATGACAAATATATATATATAGTCATTTGATTTGTTTTATATATATATATATATATATATATATATATTTATTTTCCGGAAACCCGAGTTCCAAACATTTGTTTATTGAGGTCATTGGATTCCTGTTGGGAGATTCATTGGCATCCTGGACGGAGATGATATATAGGAATTCTTTATAGCTTTAACTCCGGTACAATGTAGTATTGTGTTTTATATACAGGGTTGGTGGTTACACTGATAACTACTATTATTATTATTTTATTTTATTTTTTTAAATGTTATTATTATTTTTTCTACATTTAATAATATTTAAATAGGATCAGTAATACATTGGTGAGCCTAGCACAAAAGTTTCATGAGATGGAAAAGAGGTACAACCCTCCTGCCCCACCTGAGTAAAAGTAATTCCGTGCACTTAGCAAATTTTTGTGTCTTTTTTTTATTTTTAGCCCCACGATTCCCTTGATGGTGTGTGCCAGTCACAAATGCCCTATAAGTGCCTAAACCTTAGGTTCCCCCAAGTATGCCTCATATGCCCTAGAAAGAGATGCCTCTCACAGATGTCCCCCTAGAGTACCTGCCGCTCAAATGTTTCTGCCATAGCTGCCCCCCAGGGTACTAGCCACCGACCCCCCCACCAGATATGGAATCCAGTCTGTGCCCACTCCTACTGGGCTGGGCTTTTTTATTGCATTGAATGCAGCCACGTCCCCCAGCCCGCCCGCACACCACATTACTGTGACATCCCACGTGACGTGGTTTTCAAGGGATACTCTGCTGGGGGCCCATTTACCCTAGTGATAAAGTGGCCCTGGTAAGGAGGGAGAGCATTTAAGAGGATTAATATAGGATGTCTTGGGACTAGGCAGCTGATTTTGCAATGTTTGCCTTTTATGAGTATGTTCACACATATCGTTCATGTTTCGGATAATATTTACTTTTAAATATCAGGTTCACGCATTCAGAAATTGGAAAAAGTATTCAACTTTTTGTGTCCTTCATCTAGACAATGTAGCAACATGATTAATGTATTCCTAATATGGCTTTTATTTTAGTTGCTGGAGTGACCGGAGTCTTGATGGTACTGATTTTATTTCTGATGTCCACCGCTTCAACAGCATCAATAAGGTAATTAATACGACTTTTGAGCCCACATACATAAAATATTTTTTCTTGTGGTTTTCACCTAAGACTAAACAAAATAAAAGTGCAAATTATTTCTAATGATATCATCTATTCTCTGTATTGATTGACTCATTTTCATTGCAAGAAATCTAGAATAACATGGGTGAAATTAATTTAACTATCACTAGTTCTACAGGGTCATTGTGAGACAACAGGGTGAATATTGAAAATAGTGATTTATTGGATAGTTACATTAAGAACCTTATAACCTGTGATCTGCATATGGGGAAATACAGGGAACACACAGATTGTGTCTTCCCTGCCTCTCTGAACTTAACAAATATGCAGATGCAGCATGTAAGTAATGGGGAAGGACAAATTTTTAAACCCTAAATCTAAACCTTTGTAGAAAATGGGAAATAAAGTTTTTGACCTTTTGGATTAGATGGTAAAAAAATGTGAATTTGATCACCAAATTTCAAAAGCTCTTTGGCTATAAAAAAGTGTAAACAAAATGCGTAATGCAACCAAAATCCTTTAATACTGCTCTTGCATGGATGGACCATCAAAGGGTTAGAGAAAAGCATCTAAATATTACTTAAAGGTCTCATGCACCAGTAATGTCATGTATACGTATTAACCTGTATGGTGGTGCATGAAGTCAGCTATGGCCCTGTATTGGTGCCATATTCAGGATCTGTGGGTCGCTGATATTGAATATGGCCTTGTGCATAAGCCCATAGGGTAAAGAAGAGAGTCCAGAATAAAATGCTAATATAGAATATGTTTCTCATTCACAAGTCTCCTGAGTCTTTTCTGCTCAGACTTCTGGGCAATTCTGCGGCAGATTATAAAAATTTGTAAAAAAAATAATTGCCAGATTATAGGAAATTGAATATACATTATTGTTGGTTTAAACGTTATAGTAAATGTCCTTTATATAATGGAACAGAGAACTTTACTCGTTCTAAAATATAAAAAATATATATATATTTTTGTTTTGTTTGTTTCCACCCAGGACATCTAATTTTGATATCTTCCTGCACACACATAATCTATTTTTTATATTCTATGTGCTCCTCCTGGTCCATGCATCGGGGTAAGTGTTATTCAAGAATATTATTTCATTGTTTTACTAGAAATGTAATAAACATGAATACAAAAAGTTGTCATGCTGTAAGGTGATGGAAGGCGGGAGCAATATGGTGGAAGTACCGGAGAAAGCTGAAATGAAACAGGAGTTAGAGCGCCAAACTTCAAAAACTTTACTCACACTTTCAAATATATAACATTTCAACAATAACTGGTGGTGCGCACGGCCATAGACCATATATAAAATTCTTCCCCCTCTGGAAGGCACTGACATAGCAGCCCTCCGGGTCACAGTAAAAATGTCACAATACAAGCAGAAGATATAGTTAACATACCTGGTGCCCTCCTTTTTAATGTTGCTGCCATGGTTTGTCCCATTCCTAGTCCCCTTTTTATATAAAATGGCCACTAGCTTCTCACACTGCCCTATTTTTTGTTGCCAGAATAACCACCCTCTTCCCCAATGTACCGCAGTACATTTTCACCAATATTTACCAGACAGTGGCCGGTTTTACCACTGCACAAGCACCCCCTAGTGGAGGGCATAAGAAGACAGCAGCAACAAAATTAATTGGGACAATAGCGCTTAAAGCTGCAGTACACCATATGTAGTACATATCGGCACAGGGCCATGATGCGTCACTAAAGACGTATCTAGGCCATCAATATTTCCCCCTTTTCTTGGGGACTCAGTCTCCATATGTTACAATGCAATGCTTCCCATATTTGGAAAGCAATAGACATGGAATTTTGTTGTCTATGGCTAGGCCCAAGTCTGCGTTGTTCTGTTAATATCTTTATCAATATACTTGGATATTGTTCCATGGATTACAATATGGGTTCGGAGAGGAGTTACTGGCACAGAAAGACATTATCCCACACCGGACATCAACAATTTTGGGTAAATGTTGATAAAAGCTAGGGTACAGGTTCTATGTGGCAAAACCTTTGCTTTGTACCACTGTGGCTTGAAGAATGGCCAAATGTCAATGATGGAAAAAGTTGACCCTCGTTTCACTGCAGCATCGGACAGGGGTTCTTAGGGCCTACCGGAATAAATTATCCCTGGGGCCCACATAAATCTATACAGAACCTTTGCATGTCTACGCAGGACATACCATTAATAAGGCCTAATAGGTTATTTGTCAATCATCTTATAAGGAATAGAGCCAGGTGGCAACGTCCATTTCAAGTGGGGCTGTCTTATGCTAGACCTGTGGGGCCCATTATAGTGTCTGGGCTTAACGAAAGATCCTCTATGGTACTCTCATGGACCAGTCTGATTCTTGTTCACTGTAAGTACAGTCTCCAAAAAATGTCATTGGTTGACCTTGTGAGTTCTTTAAAATGGCAAAAACATTCAGTAGCTTACCTCTACATATCTGTCTCTGTGTGTTGTAAAACGTAAAAGTAAAATAATACCCAAAAAGCCTTTGATATGGCTCTGAACCATTTTTACAAACTTATTTTTATTTTACTTTTTTACCAAAGAGGAACCCCTGGCACATAGGAGGAGGCCCTGTTACAGATTCTGCAATCGGACCCCCGAAGCTTCAAGCTGCTACACCTTTGGTTTGCCCACACGAGAAAGTGACACAGGAACTTTTAGGAGTCACAAAATCATATTCAAAACGATGATTTTTTTTTTTTAACAAACAGGAACTCCTAACCAACAATTCCCCTCCCCAGGAACTCCTTTAGCTACCTAATTCCCGCTGTAGATGTGACATTTTTCATTATTGTTGTCTTCCTGGTGAACCATCTAACCAAATTCTCCAGAACTCTGGTTGGGAAACACTGTTCTAAACAGTTGGCTCATGTTCGCAGCTTAAGGGAGTGGTAGCAGTCACGCCAGGCCCTAATGCCTCAGAGGGTCCAAAGGCCCATTTGCCATATAGCAAGACACCAATATTCTAAATGGCACATGGTAGGAGGAGGCCCTGTTACAGATTTTGCATTGGCCCCTCAAACCTTTAAGTTACACTTTTGGCTGGCCCACATGAGAAAGTGACACAGGAACTTTAAAGAGTCACAAAATCATATTTCAGTCCCCCCCCCCCCCCAAAATAGCTGCCTTTACTAAGTAAACTATATTTACAATATATAGATTGGATTTGGAGAAGATCAATCATTTATATGAGCTGAAGAAGTAGTTTACATCAGATGATTAAGGCATCTAATAGAGGTTTCCGGAGAAGGGGGGGGGCAGCTGTTCAGCAATTGTGAATGAATTGACAATCTTGTGTGCATTGTAGCTTTAAGGGATAATCATTAATAATTAATGACTTAAAGACGTACCGAGACACAAAATCATTTATTAAACGTGAAGATAAATTAACGAATGGTCGTTTCACACTTAATCTTCTGAGTGTTGTTGGTCTAGCCGCACATCTCAGCTCATTGGATTCGTCATGTCCCGATGTAATGAGTAACGGCGTTACAATACCAATGTTACCTAGTAATCCTCAACATAAACCGTCAGAAATTAGCTTTAAGGTGATGAAGCACAAGCTTTATAATACCAGAGCTTTTTAATCGCAGAGCTTTTCTGGGGTGCATTATTTTACATATAACAAGATGGGAAATTATTCAATTTAATTTTATGTTTATGATTTTTTTTTTTATTGATTAATTGTTTTTTTTTTAATTAACTGCAATATGTTCTTTCCTTGGTATTTTGTTGTTTATTGTATTTTATAGCAATGCTTTATCATGCCAAGAAAACAGTGCTCAGGTCTTCATTGTTCTAGCCAAGTGTTAGGGACTTGTAGTTGCACCATCATCCTAAAGAGGGTGATAAAGCCCCCCTGTGACATTTTCCCAGTTTGTCCTCCAAGTATTTAGCCCAGGTACTAAGTCAAGAGGCAAAGCTGTGATCAGTAATTTACATAGAAAAAATGAGGCATCAGAGCAAAGATCAGACTGATCCCCCACCCCCCCCCCCATTATGGTGCCAAATTTACCCACCAAGGCCTAGTGTTTGTTACCCTCCATGCTCTTGCCATGACTTTTCAATTCTTGGGCCTACTTTCCGTTCCTTTGGAGAGGGTGTACTGTACAGATCCTGGTCGTTTAATAGCAAAGGAAATGAGACCAACCAAGGCTAGACCTCTTCTCCCCAAGAGCACCATAGCAGCTGTGTGCTATGCCTCAATGGTATGTATGCCCTTTGGAGAGGGTGTACTGCACAGGTCCTGACCACCCAATAGCAAAGGGGATGAGACCAACCAGGCTTGGCCTCCTCTCTCCAAGAGCACCATAGCAGGTGCGTGGCCTGCCTTATTGGTATGTATGCCCTAGGCTTTGTTGGTCATAGTTGAAATCAGGCTGAGGTTGTGGGTGATGGGACTCATTAACCCGTTAGTGACCACCAATATTCCTTCTCATGGCGGTCACTAAGGGGCCTTAGGCTAGGCCGCCACCTTTTCACGGCAGCCTAGTCTAAGTCCCGCACGGGTGTCCCGTGCAGGCTGGAGCGGGTGCTTGGCTGTCGGATGACAGCCAGGCTCCTGCTCCAACGGCAGCAATTGAAGCTTACTTCGATCGCGGCCATTTAACCCCTTAAATGCTGTGGTCAATAGTGACTGCAGCATTTAGAGTGGCTCTGTCACCACATTATAAGTGCCCTATCTCCCACATAAGGAGATCGGCGCTATAATGTAGGTGACAGCAGTGCTTTTTATTTTAAAAACCGATCTGTTTTCACCACTTTATTAGCGAGTTTAGATTTATGCTAATGAGTTGCTTAATGCCCAAGTGGGAGTTTTTACTTTAGACTAAGTGGGCGTTGTACAGAGGAATGTATGACTCTGACCAATCAGCGTCATGCACTCCTCTCCATTCATTTAGGCAGCGCATAGGGATCCTTTTAGATCGCGATGTGCTGTCTTATACTAACACATTAACGATACTGAAGTGTTTAGACAGTGAATAGACATTCCACGGGATGTCTATTCACAATCTCTGCACTTCGTTACTGTTTCTGTGGTAGTTACAGCAGAGCAAGCGTAATCTTGTTGTAACCTGTCATCTACAGCGTAATCTCGCGAGATTACGCTTACTCTGCTGTAACTACCACAGAAACAGTAACGAAGTGCAGGGATTATGAATAGACATCCCAAGGGAATGTCTATTCACTGTCTAAACACTTCAGTATCCTTAATGTGTTAGTATAAGACAGCACATTGTGATCTAAAAGGATCCCTATGCGCTGCCTAAATGAATGGAGAGGAGTGCATGACGCTGATTGGTCACTGATTGGTCAGCGTCATACACTCCTCTGTACAACGCCCACTTGGTCTAAAGTAAAAACACGCCCACTTGGGCATTAAGCAACTCATTAGCATAAATCTAAAATCGCTAATAAAGTGGTGAATACAGATCGTTTTTTTAAATAAAAAAGCACTGGTGTCACCTACATTATAGCGCCGATCTCCTTATGTAGGAGATAGGACACTTATAATGTGGTGACAGAGCCTCTTTAAGTCGTTTACAGAGGGAAGGAGATCCCTCTGTCACCCATCGGCAATTCGCAAATGCAATTGCGGTCCTCCGATGGGGTGCCATGGCAGCTGGGGGCCTAACAAAGGCCTGACCAGACTATATGCCTATATAGGCCGTGGCAGAGGCACGTTCTAATAGATGCCTGTCAGTATACCAAAGCATTATTTCCTGTCCATGTAAATTAAGTACACCAAAGCATTATATCAGTGATCTAAAGATCGAATAGTGAAGTCCCCTAGTAGGACTCAAAAAAGAAGTAATAATTGTTAAATAAAAATTATTAATAAAGATTACAGTTAAGAAAAAAATAAAACATTTTTTTCTATTAAAAAGTGGTTTTATTTAGTAAAAGTGTAAAAAAAAAATAAAAATACACATATATGGTATCACCGCGACCGTAATGACCCAAACAATAAAGTTAATATGTAATTTAAATCGCAAGGTGAACACCGTAAAAGAAAAATGCAAAAACTATGGTGGAATTGCTATTTTTTTCCATTGCCCCCCATAAAAGTAATAATAAAATGTAATCAATAAGTCCCATCTAACCCCAAAAAGTACCAATGAAAACTACGTCTTGTTCCGCAAAATACAAGCCCACATATAAGTAAATTGCCGGAAAAATAAAAAATGTATCGCTCTTAGAAAGCAAAATAAAAATACCGTATTTTCCGGACTATAAGACGCCCCCAGGTTTTAGACAACAGAAAATAGGAAAAAATTTCATATTTTACTACTTTTACAAAGAAAAAAAACTATTGGTTAAAAAAAAAAATTGTTTGGTTTCACCACATTCTGAGAGCCATAACTTATATATTTTTTTCATTGTTTGAGCGGTGTGATTTTCTGCGGGACGAGCTGTAGTTTTTATTAGCACCAGTTTTTGGTACATACGATTTTTTAATCGCTTTTTATTTCATTCTTTTTAGCGCGAAGGTGACCAAAAAACAAAGATTCTGGGGTTTTAAATTATTTTTTTTTACGCGGTTCACCGTGCGAGTCAAATAATGCTATATTGTAATAGTTCTGACTTTTACGGATGCAGCAATACCAATTTTTATTTTTATTTTTTACATTGTGCTTGGGGAAAAATGGGAAAAGGTTTTTTTTTTTACTTTTAATATTTTTTTACACTCCTGAAAATGTATCTAACTTTTTTTTTTTTTTACACATTCTATTAGTGCCCTAGGGGACTTGAACCAACGATTATTAGATCGCAGGTACAATACACTGCAATACATGGATGAGTTACGGAAACTCGCTGAGCTACTCTGTTTCCGTAACTCCTATAGTAGTGAATGGCAGCTTCAGAAGCAGCGTAGCATGCTACGCTGTTTCCGTAACTTGACCATTTATGCTGTTTTCGTAGCTACCGGGTTTCGGAAACGGCTTAGCTCGCGGTGCTACGCTGTTTCCTTAACTCTTATTCACTTCTCTGGAAGTTACGTAAAACGCATAGCTCAGCGAGCACTCAGCTGTTTCCGAAACTCCCAACCAACTAACCAGAAAGTGGCCGGGAGATAGCGGAGCTGAGTAAGATAGAACGGGGTTTAGGGGGCCCCTTTCTAGAGATAGGTGCGGGTCCCAAAGGTGGGCCCCGAATCTATCTAACATTTACAACATATCCTGTGGATATGTTGTAAATGTCCTTTATGGGAAAACCCGTATAAATGCCGCGCTCGCTATGGACCGTGGCATTTAACTAATTAAATGGCCAGTACAGCGCGATGGCTGTTTCTGGCTGTTAGAGCAACGTGTCAGCTGTAAAACACAGCTGACACATGCAGTGTATGGAGCGGGCTCAGCGCGTGAGTCCGCTCTGCTCCACACATCATCCCCTCCCCGCTCCATGATGTGCCGGCACATCATGGGTCGGGAAGGGGTTAAGTAAGAAGCAGTCAGGGGGCACGGAGCTGCTGGGTCCCTTGACTGCTGACTATAAGAGGCATGAACTTTTTAGCAAGATTTATTCTTGCTAAAAACTGTGTCTTATAGTCCGAAAAATATGGTAATTTCAGTTCAAAAGTGTTTTTATTGTGCAAATGTAGTAAAACATAAAAAACCTATACATATGTGGTATCGCCATAATCGTACCGAATAAAGATAACCTGGTATTTGCGCCGCACGGTAAATGTCGTAAATTTAAAATGCATAGGACAATAGTGGAATTGCTGTTTTTTTCGATCCCCCCCAAAAAAAAGTTAATAAAAGTTAACAAAAAAATTATAAGTACCCCAAAATGGTGGCATTAAAAAATACAACTAATCCCACAAAAAAAACAAAAAAAAACACTCCTCATACAGCTAGGTCGATGGAAAAATAAAAAAGTTGCGACGATGGAAAACTAAAAAAATAGCTTTGTCATTAAGGTCTAAAATAGGCTGTTCACTAAAGGGTTCAGTTTAGTTAACAGGCAGAGGTTATAGGTATTTTTTTTCGAGGGGCCCAGTAGACTAGTGATGGAGAACTGGAGCAGAATTGGTAAGTAAGTATATTGCATTCATATACTGTATACATTCATATAAATCACAGAAAACCCCTTTAAGATTGGTGGATTTTTAGGCAATAGACAGTCACAAACAGGCTGAGTTGTCGCCAGGTTGTCAGAACTGTTATCACACCACCAGGTTGTCAGAACTGTTATCACACCACCAGGTTGTCAGAACTGTTATCACACCACCAGGTTGTCAGAACTGTTATCACACCACCAGGTTGTCAGAAATGTTATCACATCTAGAGGTTTGATAACAGCTCTGCCCCAATACCAGAATATTACAAAAAATGCCCCCAATGACATCAAATACAATACAGTATGCTCAGTGGCAGCGTCGGACTGGGGTTCCACAGGCCCACCGGAGAAGATGATTCTGAGGGCCCACCCTCCATCTATACAGAACATGTACATGACCACATTTTATTTCATCACAGTCCTTGTTGTTATCATTGTGCACACAGGACATATCAATAATGTATAATAATTAATTTGTCAATCATCCCATAATAAATAGACCATAGTGGCAAGTGATTGGCTCCAAAGAGCTCCAAATGGCCTTGTCTTCTGCTGGACCTTTAAGGCCCATAATTGTGTCAGAGCTTGGCTGCATCGGAGGATCCTCTGGTTCTCCAGTGGGCCAGTCCGACCCTGCTCAGTGGTTAGCACTATTGCCTTGCAGCGCTGGGGTTCTGGATTCAAACCAAGGACAACATCTACATGGAGTTTGTATGTTCTCCCCATGTTTGTGTGTGTTTCCTCTGGGTGCACTAGTTTCCCACCACACCCCAAAAAACATACAGATAGGGAATTTTGATTGTGAGCCCCGATGGGGACATAGTAATAGGGCAACCTTTCTACAGCGCTGGGAAATATTTTGCCTCTATATAAGTAACAGAAATAATAAATAAATTTATTATGTTTGATGTATTACATATCACTCAATGTTTTCTTCCTCATCTATGTCTGAAGCTAAACAAAGAAACCTACTGGTTTCGTATTACAAGAAAACAATGCACTGTGAGAGCTCAGCCCACACAGAGCTGAGCTGATAGGTCACATGTCTGACAGCAGGGTGGGGCTAAACTGCTGTCTGTTTCTAAGGGCAACCAGCAGAATTTTGAAAGTTGCTTTGTACCATATGTGAATGAAGACAAACTTCATACAAAAACAGCAAAACAAAGTATTTACAAAGTAACTCCAATTTTTATATAGATTTTAACTGGGAAATGTTTTTTTAAAAGCAGAATATGTTTGATGAGAGAGTATAAAGAAGATTAATTATAAGATTCCTGTAAGTTTTTTTTATTATTATTTTTATAGATTGGAAGGTGAACAGCAACTTGCCAAGTACACAGTGAACTTTTATGAGACATTTAAATCCCAAAACACTTGTTCTTTAATCACCCAAATAACCGGCAATTCAAGTCCTCTTAAATTCAAGTTAATTAGCACTCGAACAAACTGATTCCAGCCCTTATCCATCTTTATTTCTTTTCTAGAGGTGTGCTAAAATATCAGACTAATTTAGAAGAACATCCTCCCGGTTGCCTCCAGCTAAACAGGACCATGAAGTATTATGCTCCACTTACTGAGCTTAATGGAGACACATATTTGCTGAATACAGAAAAACTGGCCCCAAGCCCCTCTAATACAGATGGAGAACTTTTAATTAACGATAGCACACTCAAGATGTGCACCAAAGACCCAGCGTTTCATCCCCATTTCCCTGAGGTAAGTGTGTCGGTAATACCAAGCTTAAATAAACATAACAAAAAGATAAACCGGCTCTTTACTACAAGTTCTTTCTACAAAAATCTGATTAATAAGGCAGTAAAAGATAAAGAAAAGCCTGGTTTGAGAGCTCCCAGAGGCCCTTGCCCCATCTTTTCACTAAGCTTAGTTCCAGTTCAGATTTAAAAAAACCATAATCTATAATAAAAACAAATTTAGAATTCCCCTAAATAATACTTCCCCAATAAAAATCTGCAGCTCATCCTCAAATAGTGGCATAGTCCTAAAAATAAAAAAGTTATGGCTGCGGAATGCGGGGAAGCAAAGACCAGAATAATTTCTACAGTCCTTAATGCAAAAATGAAGTTGTCCCTTTTTGACACTTTTTGTTAGAAGGTTCTTCTAAAAATAAGTTGATCATGATCACAAGGTGTCCTGATGCTGGGAACCCCAGCAATCAGCTGTAATCTGTGAAAGAACCTGTCAGCTAGTGCTCAATTTCCCTGCAGTGCCACCACAGGAGAAATTAAGCATTACATGATGCCCATTCAATGGGACCTCCATGTTATGCTGCAAGAAGGACACTTTTTGTAGACACTCTCTGCCCCAGCTAATTGATGGAGGTCCTGAATGAGGAACTCCTCTGTAATACGGTTTTTAAAATGGTTTTCTAATCCAGACAACCTGTCTGTCCCACTTTTATGGTTTTGAGCCCATGATAGGGGATTTCCTGTCAAATCTACAGTAGTAGTGGTCAATGTATGAAATTATGAGGGCTCTAGATTAGCCCTTTAGCCTATCTGATATCAGCACATTGCATTCAACTTTTTATTTTAATGAAGTGTACATTGTGGCTGTACAGTAAAGTCCCATAGATGTGGACCACATGCTTGATAACTGCACAATTCTAATAATCATAATAATTTATGTCTTGATCTTTTTGAAGTTTTTTAGATTGAGCTGACTTTTCATCTTCGAGGTCAGGAAGTTAATTCGGGAGCTTAAGATTCACGTTTTACAATCAGATAGCCGAAATTGGGTCTATTTGAAAAGTTTCCTAAGCTCCCTTCCACTACTTTTAGATGTCGTTTCATGTTTTATTACATATAAGAACAGATTAGTCTGAAGAACTTTTGGTTATATCAAAATAGCTAAACTTTTTAATTAATGAAGTTAGAGAAGAACTCAAGAGGAACGACCGACTGTTGAATTCAGGGTACAGTCACGAGGGTCTACTGTATTGAAGAACTAACAGGTATTGGAGAATAATAGCACTCAAATTTTTAAGTGTGATTTTTGCTTGACTAAAACTGATCATAGATTTACAAATTGTCATTCAGCCAACAGCCCGCAGCCTGGACCCCCTCCATAAACACGCAGATTGATTTGCCTAAATATTTTTTTCAATAGAAATAGGGATATAAGAGGCTGCCAGACACATCTTGCGCCACTTATCCTAAGGGAAATAACAGGATTAGATCAGTTTTAATGGGCCCTATAGGATCCTTGTTTGGATCACTGGCTAATGCCCATAGACATCAGCTTGTTTGGAAATCCTATTAAAATTGGTGGGATCTGCTGAGATTTCTATGATCAGTTTTGGTGACCAACCAGTCAGGCAGTTAGGGGGCTTCCTTCAGCCTTACCCAGTTGTAGGACACCTTTGGTGACCCCATACTTGAGTAATCCCCACCCCACGGATAGCTTTTAATGCTTCAACTGCTTGTTCAACTAAGCTTCATGTGACCCAAGTCAAAAACATCACTATTTCTGTTCCTGTGGTCTCAAAGAAGTCTCAGTTTCTCACTGTTGTCCTTTATGTCACTTTGTGGAGCCCAATGTAGTTTTTATTCTTTTTTTCCTTCTCCATCATAGAAAGTAGAAGGTGACAGAGACCTCCTAGCTCGAATTCTGCAATTTTCCATCTTACATAATTTCATAGAATTTAATCATTGGATCTGGTCAGGGACATAGCTATTGGGGTGAAGAGGTAGCCCAAAGGCTCCACTGTCACATAAGAAGACAACAGAACTATAAAGGGCACATGGTAGATTAGGGGTCCTGTTACATCTTTTACATTGGGGCCCATGAGCTTCAAGTCACGACTTTGGGTCTACTAGAGGTAGAGTCTAATAGGCTGTCTGTTGGTTTTACACTGAAAAGTGATCAGAAGATCGCATGGTCTAGTACCGTAGTGGGACTACAAGAATACGTTAAACAAAATGTAAAAAAGTTTTAAAAAAATTGCCTTTTTTCCCTCACAAAGTCCTTTATAGTTAGATAAAAATTAAAAAAAGACACAGAATTGATATCGCCACATCTGTAACTGACCATTCAAAAAAATAAAATGTTATTTATCCCGCACCGATAACACAATTAAAAAAATGGGGGAAAAAAACTATGTAACCCTTGCTGTTTTTAGTTAGTTTCTCCTCCCAAAAAATTCAATGGAGAATAAAACGGATCAGACAAAACTGATTGTGACGACGGATCATAACGGATTCGTCATATTTGTCATGGCTCCTATAAAAAACGCAAATCATGATGCAAGTGTGAACAGAGCCTTATACAATTTGTATCTCCGCTCATCTTTCTCTTCTTAGACATGGCTGTGGATTTCAGCACCTTTATGTTTGTACTGTGCAGAACGATTATATCGTTACTTGCGGAGCACTAAGCCCGTGACCATCACCTCTGTTATACATCATCCTTGTAACGTCATTGAAATCCGAATGATAAAAGATCATTTCGAAGCAAGACCCGGTCAGGTGAGTAAAAAATAAATCTAACTTTAATCAATACCTGGAGGCAAATGCAGGTACTACATTTTTAACTGCAATTATATCTCCACTAGGGGTAGCTTAATTTATACAGTGATTATTGAGTTCAATGAGAGTTGTATAAAACTGTATGCAGTGAGCTCCCCCTAGAGGTGACTGCTAGACAGCTAGAATTTTATCATGTAACTTTGACTTATGGCAAACAAGGGATTCGGACCCCTATATAAAGAAAACTAAACTCCGATCCCTATAATGTATTTTCAAATTCTCTGATGTGGACAAAACAATCAATCTCCCCCTGTATCTATGGTCGCTTGTGGACTAAATGTTAACTCGTTATATACAGTATTCGACCCTTACACCAGTAGATGTTCTCAGGTATAGGACCACTTTACACACCTGCCCGTGCAAAATTCCTGTACTCGATATTTCCTCCTTTATTGTCCTGTAATAGTCTATACTTTGGTTTTTTAGTACATCATTCTACAATGCCCAAGAGTGTCTGCACTGGAAAACCATCCATTTACTTTGACAATGGTAAGTGCTTTTTTATGTCATTTGTGGAGACTGAATGTTTGGATGTTATTATTTTATTTGCTGCCTTTAGCTGCCAGATTTCATGGACTTCAGTGGAAAAGCTATACCTGCTCCCTCCATCCTATCCACCTGTACATTACTTCCAACAAGGGCCGGCCTTAGGCCTTAGGACCCCATGCAAAATTTTCTTTCGGCGTCCCACCCCATCATAAAAAAATACCCTATAAAAAGTATAATGCCCCCCCCAGTATAATGATCGACACAGTTTAATGCCCTCTATAGTGCCCCCACATTAAAATGCCCTTTTTAGTGCCCCCCACAGTATAATGCCCATTATAGGGCCCCCCACAGTATAATGCTCTTTATAGTGTCCCCACACAGTATTATGCTCCCTATAGTGTCCCTACACAGTATAATGCCCTTTATAGTGCCCCCACACAGTATAATGTCCCCCCTCCCCTGGGTGCCACACACAGCCCCCCTCTTGTAGATGGTGCCCCCCTGTAGATTTTGCCATACAACCCCCCCCCAGTAGATTCTGCCATACAGCCCCACCTTCCCCTGTAGATTCTGCCATACAGCCCGCCACGTCCCCCTTGTAGATAGTGCCCCCCACCTCCCCCTTGTAAACAGTACCATACCGCCCCCACCTCCCCTTTGTAGATAGTGCCATACAGCCCCCACCTCCCTCTTGTAGACAGTGCCCCCCAAACAAATAAACCAAAAAAAATTGTACTCACCTAGGCCCATTTCCCGCGACGAACGGAGCTGCTCCACAATGCCGACAGGATCCTTGCGTAGGCCGGCGTAATCCAGTGACGTTATCATGCCGGCCTGCGCAGGGATGCTGTTCCTAAGCCTAACTGCTTGTAGCCAATGGCAGAGCAGATAGATACCTCCCTGCTCTGTCATAGGATGCAATGGTATCTGCGCCCTAAGGATGCAGATACTATTGAATGTAGCGTCACTACCACTGTAGCAGACATAGCGGTTGCTAGCGGTGCCACCGGGCATGGGGGAGCCTGTCCCGGCGGGCGGCATGGGCGTCTTCATGAGTGGTGACGCTGCTAGCAGCTGTTATGGCTGCTATAGTGGTAGCCACTGAGCAGAGAAGGAGCGCCCGGGTGGAAAGGCAGCTGCAGAGTCACGGGCCCAGCCACTTCACAAGCAGGGGAAGGAAGTCAGTGCAGCGCCCCTCCACCTGCTGGAGTGATGCGCCCTGTGCGATGGCACAGGTCGCACACCCCAAAGGCCGGCCCTGCTTCCAACTTTAGTATTCCAAATTACAGGATATTGCAAACATTGCTCAGCTTAGGAACGCCCCCAAAAGAGTATAGGCATGACCCCTTTAATTCATAACTTATAGCTATAACTTTTTTATTTTTTCGTCGCCGTAGTCGTATGAGTACTTTTTTTTTTGTGGAACGGGTTGTAGTTTTTAATGGTTCCATTTATTGTACCATTTAATGTACTAGGAAACTGAAAAAGAAAATTATTTGAGGGGTGGAATGAGAAAAATACAGTGATTCCTCCATTGTTTTTTGGGTTTAGTTTTTAATTCGTGATCCTGCAGTTAAAATGACATGTTAACTTTATTCTGTAGCTCAGTACGATTACAGCGATACAAAATGTATATACTTTTTTATGATGAACTACTTTTACAGAGAAAATGATTTGTTAAAAAAAAAAGTCATATTGCCATATTCTGAGAGCCATAACTGTTTCTTTTCCTGTCGATAGAGCATTGTGAGGACTTTTGATCACTTTTTATTTTATTTTATTTGGGAAGAGAGGTAACCAAAAACTGCAATGCTTGCGTTGTGATTTTTTTTTAAAGTCCTATGGCGTTCATCCGGCGGGTGAAGCAACATGATATTTTTCGAGTTTAGAATTTTACAGACGTGGCAATACCAACTATGTTTACTTTTTTTTATTATTGCTTACATAATTTTTTCTTAAAAATGGGAAAGTTAGTATTATTTTTTTTTACTGTTAGTTATTTATTTATTTTTTTTAATTTTTAAAATGTTATCATTTTTTTTTAGCTTTATTAATATGGTACTGAATGCAGACCTGAAGGGCTTCAATAGGTCTCCGGCTGCCATGGCAACCAATTGGCACCACATGATTTTGTTGTGAGCGGGGCGATCGGAGAATAGAGGGAGCCCCCTACTTCTGTCTAACCGCTCAGATGTCGCTGTTGCTATTGACAGCGTCTAAAGAGTTAAATGGTTGGGATCAGAGTCATCTCCTATCCCAGCCGTTGCAGGCGGGTGTCAGCTGTGGCCTGGGAAAATCTTGAGTTAGTGCACATCCGACATAACCGTACGCCGGATGACGCCAAGAAGTTAAAGGGTCCTCAAACAATAGATCAATAGATACAACATAATGCCCTTATTGCAGCATGTCGGATTGTGAAATATTCTGGACTATCAGATGGTCACAGAAAAGTACAGAAAAGCTGACTTACCAGTAAGGAAAGGGAATCACCAGTGAGACAGCATAAGCTAAAATGCTGACAAAATCTGATATCTAATTTAGAGCGGTATTCCATAATAAAAAATGATCACCTATCCTCCCCCCATCACCATGTCCCCAGTTTCCAGACAGCACTTGGTAGCTCACGTCAGTGACCTAGACTTTATATGGAGCGACAGGGCACAGGTTCAACCGCCGCTGCCGTCAACTCTTCCTGGCAGCGGTCTTTGGCTGGGGAAAACGGGGCCCTCTACAATCTGGTGATTGGTGGAGATCTCAGCGGTCGGACCCGCACCGATCTAGCAGTTATCACCTATACAGTGGATAGGTGATAATTTGTAATTACCGGAATACCCTCTTTATTTTCTGTTTTACATAGAGGAGTCTCAGAATTCTGTTATCTTTGCACAATGTTGTACTTCTGGTCATTTGAAATTTCAGATTATCTTACTGGAATGTTAGAATTTTTGGACTATTGAATGACGGAATTAAAGGGATATTCACATTTTAGGCATTTATGTCACAGCCACAGGATATGCCACAAATGCTTGATAGGTGCCTCTGGGACTCTCCCCCATTGGGAGAACTGCTGACCCCCATTTGCCGATTCCCTGCCGCCGCGTTCTCCATACACTTCAATGGAGAGGTTGCAACTTTCTTCATTGACATCTACGGAGTTACGGAAAGACCCCTGCTCTCCTGATAGGTAGAGGCCCCAGTTGTGAGACCTGTACCTATCGGGCATATATCAAAATGATTTGAAAAAACGATCACTCTTAGTAGAAGGCGCTCCTGCGCTTATGTGGAAGATTGAGCCAAATCCCCAGTCGAGGCAGAATATCTCAGTGTGTAGGAAATATGAAATGTATTTCCTAAAAAAGACATGTGTAATAAACAGCATATGTCTCAATGGTGGTGCAAGAAGCTACGTGTTTCGACCTCTGACTAAGGTCTTCATCAGGCTTGTCCGAGGTCGAAACGCGTAGCTTCTTGCACCACCATTGAGACGTATTACACATGTCTTTTTTAAGACAATCTTCCACATAAGCTCAGAAGTGCCATCTACTAAGAGTGATCGTTTTTTCAAATCATTTGGAACCTCTTCTCCACATCGACTCCCGCTGATTCTTCAGCCGTCGGTGTCCACTCCGAGGTCCAGCAGACTGCCTAGATACAGAGCATCAAGGCTCCACACTCTTGATGATCGAGTTGTACCGACCACCTAGCACAACGCAAAAAGGTGAGTGTATCTATCACATACACATTAGTGCTATCACTGACCACCCTGTTTCCGCGGCATTACCCCAGAGGAGCTCTTTGTGTCTCTTTTTTCCCCCATATCACTGTATCAGGCATATATGACATACTGTATGCAGTGGATATGCCATAAATGCTTAAGATGGGGATACCCCTTTAAGGGAATTTGACTCTATGTAATTATTATGTATAGGCTATTTATGTTTTTTTTATGCTACAATTAAACTCCAAAGCCAAAAATAAATGCCCTCTATTACCGAGAACACTGATCATTTGTCTTTCCTAGTCATTTAGGTCACTATTAATGCAGGGTGCATGAAGCCGTTGTCTAATTGATAATGAATAGTGAGTGTTATAGAAATGTAATTACTGCTATTTCCAGATCCCATTTACAATCTTAGAAAGAGTCCTCCTTCCAGATGTTGTTTGTAGGTCATTGTTTGCCCGTAGGCTGCACTAGGTAACAGTTTTGACAGTCCATTTTTCATGGTATTACTCATTACACAGTAACCTGCTGCAAAGCATTGAGTGATTACATGTATTCTACAGTAGACATCCAGCGGTGTTAAATATATAAATGTAATGAACCGATGACATTTATTGACACTAATGGAATTTGGAACACAACCGAGAAAAACAAAGAAATCGACTTTTATTGCATTATTTTCAGAAGCAAATATGTAGGTTTTACTTGTAGGGAAAGTAAGGTTCTTTAATATCAGGCCAATGGTGGTAAAATTATAAAAAAATTTTTAAAGGGGTTGATCCATTAGGACAACAAATGTATATATCTCCTATGCCTGCCTAGAACCCCCACACAATTAGCTGGAAAGGAGAGCTGCTGCAAAGAGTGAAGGATTTAAAGCATTTGAATGACAGTTATGTAATACAATTTTCCCCCTGCAGTGGCCACTGCAGGAGAAATGTATGGTTGCCTATAATTCCTCTGGTGATACCAGCTAATAGCCAAGGATTTCAGCTGATCGCCAGTGATCACTAGAGGAGGTTGTCCAGAGAGGTCAACCTGTTTAATGTTTACCCATAGCTAACGACATTATACAGTAAATCTCATCAACATTTTTGTAGTGAAGATGATGTATTGAAAAGGGGTTGTCAAGGATTGGAAAAACATGGCTGCTTACATCTGTCCATGGGTTGTGTCTGGTATTGCAGCTTGGCCCCATTGAAGAGAAGGAGGCTTAGCTACAATACCACACACAACCAGAGGACAGATGTGGCACTGTTTTTGGAAGAAGGCAGACATGTTACGTTTTTTTTTAAACCCTGGACATCCCCATTAAGCATATCATACTGTCTACTGAGAAACCATGGCCATAGTGAAATAGTTAATGAAGTCCCTACAATTGAGGTTACCCTGACTTTTGGTCAACAAGCCATTTATAACAGATCTGCTAATGGGACAAGGACCATTCTTCTTCTTGCGCTACACATCTCTATGTATGCTTTGGTTTCCTCAATGACTTAACTCCATTCTTTAGTTTCAATTATTTACACTAAACTTTGTGAAATGTTCCAACACATCTGGATCTCAAACATTCCCCCAACACACAGGACCTAGGAAGCTGAGATCGACGGTGCTGTTTGATAGGCTCATGTCCCCTGTTAATTGCTTGATCTATCCTTGTTCCTACTTTGGCTTCCCATGAGCAGGGCAACCTCAACCGAAGGGATTTAATGAACTAATTTACAATTGGCATGATGCAGTGACATAACTACCACTGTAGCAGCCCACAGCGTGAGGGGGCCCGTGCCACCCGCCTACACTGCCCCCCCATGCCCGGTGGCGCCGCTAGCAGCCGTTATGGCTGCTACAGCGGTAGCGACGGCACTACGGTGCCCACGCTGCCCGGCCCCTAACATTTATTGGCTGTGCGGCACTTACATACATAATCTGAACTGCAAAGTGTCCCTGGGATTTACTGTATAATGTTAGCAGTTATGGATAAACATTAAAGGGATGGTCCTATTTTTACAACACATTCTGTAAATGTGGTCCCGCAGATGAACAACCAGCAGCCGAGGTTGAAATCCTTGGCGATCCACTGTAATCACGAGGGAAAGCTGCAGGTGGCTGTACATGTCTTCTACAGTGGCCACTGCAGGAGAAATGTGGTATTACATGGCAATATTTCAAATGAATGTGTAAGCTTCTAATATATGATCAAACTGAGTTTTCCAGTGCCACACTTTGCAGCGAATATCTCTCTAGCTAATAAAAGGAATACCCAGGCTGTAAACCCCCTCCATGATGTCCATATACCTTAATATGGCACGTGTACAGTGGTTGTCCTATAGGGTATCCCAATTAACTGCAGTCACATCTGAGTTTTCAGACTTTGTATAAATCTACTTCTGTCCTTAAGCTCCTCTGTAATTTGTGTGTCTAGGCTAACAGTTGCCTTTCCTATTATTATTCATTTGAAAGAACGGGCCTCAAGATCGAGTATGCCAAAACTGTAAATTTCCCAGGCAAAGTGGCATTAAAAGTGACTACGCAAAGAGTGATAGATTTCTTGTAAAAACGCAAACATCTGCTTTCTGTGCTTGGGCAATTTGCATAATCAAACATGTGCTAATTGCAAGAGGCTCTGATTTAAAAGCCGCTTGATGTATATACGCCGGACGTGTTCTCTTCTCGAATATCGAGAACACGGGTAAATCAATGGCCTCCCACTTAGGATTCTATGGAGTATTCTATATGCTGTGTGCATCACATTTATGGATCATTTAAGAATAATTAACCAGAAAACTGCACATGTATAAATACGTTCTATTACTTTTATTATGTCATATTACAATAGAAATGTTATTTATTGTAGTTTAGTTGGTAATAAATGCTCCAAATGTGTAATAAACCGCGAGTATAATCAGATTACTGATCCTAAAAGCTTGTTTATGGCAAACAAATCTATTTGTTACCATGAATTACAACCTATTGTAGAAATTCAATAATCCAGAACCTGTGATGCCAGATTATCAGCCCTTCTATGTTAGTTAATAAAAACAAAATTACCCTTCATACCCTTAAAGAGTTTGTCTGCTTTGGACAATCTTTTTGTTAGAAGGGTTATCAAAAAATAAACTGATCAGCTGCAGTCTGTCAAGGAATCTGGCAGTAAGTGTTCAATTTCCCTGCAGCGCCACCACAGGGGATATGAAGCATTGCACAATTCTTAGGTGCCGGGTCCTCCAGAGAGACACTCTTTGTGTCGGTTTCCACTCTGGAATGCTGTAATAGGGTATTCAAAAATGGGTTTTCTAAAGCAGACATCCCCTTTATATTTGTTGAATGTGAAATTTCAGGGGTCCAAGAAAACATTTTCTTTCAAATCCAATTCTTCCTTATAAGCTAATTACAAATTTAAATGGGTACACTGGGATTATCGCGTTTGTCAATATGATTGTTAGACTTTCCAAACCATTACCATAAGGGGTTGTCCTATGATTAAATATTAAATTTATCTGTTAAATCACACAAAATATAAGAAAAAAATCCAATTGGGATAATTTTGATAAAATGTTCCTGTATCTGGATATTGTTGTTACATACTTCCTATAGCGCCCCCTGGTGTTTTTTTTTCTTGGAACATCCACCCAATGTGTCCAGGGTCAGTGGCCACATAGACCCAGTAGCCCAGTCACACCGCCCGCATATTATTGTACATGGATGGCAGAGTGATTCCTGCTATTGCTCAGGCCAGGAAATAAGAAGCCGCTTATGTGGACACATTAGGTTGATTTTAGGTCCTTTTACATGGGTCAATGATCGGGCAAGAGAGCATTGATATGAACGCTCGTTCCTGATCATTGCCCTGTGTAAATAGAGCAACGACAAGCCAATGAATGAGCAAACTCTAGTTCATCGGCTGATCTGCTCGTTTATATCCTCTACTGTTTTGTGTATACAGCTCTTATGCAGACCCATGTCTTTTAATGGCTACAGACCACAAGCAAACGCCGTCTAGTCTGATCCTGCAGTCATACTTCCTACTATTTGTACCGCACTGTCCCAATACCTACTTTTGGGACCTATGTACAGCACATGTGGTGTTGCCCCTTTTCTCCTCTTTGACGTTATGATGATCAGTGCCTTTTGGCAAAATGTATAATAATGGAGAAGTGATGCATATAAGTATTTGTTAAAGTGTAACTAAACGTTTGACAAACTTCTGACATGTCATAGTGACCTGCCAGATGTTTTGATTGGTGGGGGTCCGAGCACTGAGACCCCCACCGATCGCTAAAATGAAGCGGCAGAAGCCCTCGTGTGAGTAATTGTTTATTTTTTTATAATGCTACCAATGATAATAGCGATAATGGAGTGGTGGAACCAGAAGTTCCTCCAGTGGGCCAAAGTTCTGACACTATAGCAGGGCCCTTCTACAACAGAGCCCATGAGGTCTTGAAGTAGATAACCCCATGTAAGCATCAGGGTCTTTGAATATATGGGGTGGTGTTGAACTCCCCTCCTGCAAGCAGAAACAGAATCAACAGTATAATCCACAGCTCCTACTCTGCTTCATATCTCTGCAGGGGTGGGACTCCAGGTTGCTTATTTTGAAATATCTAAGGCCCAGTTCACACAGTTTTTTTTGTAGCGTAAACCGCATTGGAATCAGCACCAAAAAATTTCTGAATCATTGTCAGGCAGAGCCATTCTTTTTCCGCCGCCAGCTTTTAGCCACTCGCGGTAACAAAAAAAGCGCCATGCTCTTTCTTGCCGCGGTTACGCCTCTGACCTCCCATTGAAATCAATGGGAGGCAGAGAAAGCGTTTTTCGCAGCGTTTTTTGCCAGATGGTCGCAGGCGAAAAATGCTGTGAAGAAATTGCAGGCAGGTCAAAATCTGCCTCGAAACACCTGAATGAATTTTGAGGCAGATTTTTCTGCCTGCAAAAAAACTCAGCGTGAACAGGGCCTAAGGAGTCCTACCCACCTGTGTACGCCCATGCGCTACAATGTTTTTCATTCATTACAACACAGTTCGTGCTATATTTGGGAATAAAATGATTCCTCCGTAACATAACATGTTGGAATAAGCCGTTAAGGAGTGACCACCGATATAAAACTATTACATTGCTGTGTTTTTGTTATTATTTTGTAGTAAATTCTCTGGTTCTTCTTTCTTGTTGACTTCTGTCTTTTCATATTTTTAGTGCCCTACGGAGACAAAAGCCACATTTGCGGTTCACATAAAGATAGTGGGAGACTGGACAGGTATGTTCTACAAAATGCTGGATGAAGATTTATTTTAGTAAAATGAGGTCCATTCTAAAAAAAATTATAATAGTCGTTTGGTGTGGAGTGGACATTAAAGAGGCTCTGTCACCAGATTTTGCAACCCCTATCTGCTATTGCTGCAGATCGGCGCTGCAATGTAGATTACAGTAACGTTTTTATTTTTAAAAAACGAGCATTTTTGGCCAAGTTATGACCATTTTTGTATTTATGCAAATGAGGCTTGCAAAAGTACAACTGGGCGTGTATTATGTGCGTACATCGGGGCGTTTTTACTACTTTTACTAGCTGGGCGTTCTGACGAGAAGTATCATCCACTTCTCTTCAGAACGCCCAGCTTCTGGCAGTGCAGACACAGCGTGTTCTCGAGAGATCACGCTGTGACGTCACTCACAGGTCCTGCATCGTGTCGGACGAGCGAGGACACATCGGCACCAGAGGCTACAGATGATTCTGCAGCAGCATCGGCGTTTGCAGGTAAGTAGCTACATCGACTTACCTGCAAACGCCGATGCTGCTGCAGAATCAACTGTAGCCTCTGGTGTCGATGTGGCCGACACGATGCAGGACCTGGGGCAGGAAGTGAGTGACGTCACAGCGTGATCTCGCGAGAACACGGTGTGTCTGCACTGCCAGAAGCTGGGCGTTCTGAAGAGAAGTGGACGCCCAGCAATAGCAGATAGGGGTTGCAAAATATGGTGACAGAGCCTCTTTAAGCCATAAATGTGGAAATGATACATGCCTCTGAATGTGTTTTACCGTATTTTTCGGACTATAAGACGCACCCAGGTTTTAGACAACAGAAAATAGGAAAAAATTATTTCATATTTGACTACTTTTACAAAGAAAAAACAATTTGTTAAAAAAAATATTTTTCACAGGACGAGCTGTAGTTTTTATTGGCACCATTTTTTGTTACATACTATTTTTTGATCACATTTTGTTAGCGCTAAGGTGACCAAAAAACAACGATTCTGGTGTTTTAAATGTTATTTTTTTACGCCGTTCACCGTGCGAGTTAAATAATAGTATATTGTAATATTTCTGACTTTTACGGACGCAGCGCTACCAATTTTATTTTATTTTTTACATTGTGCTTGGGGAAAAATGTGAAAATATTTTTTTTTTAACTTTTACTATTTTTTTTACACCCGATAAAATGTATCTAACTTTTTTTTTTTTTTATTACACATGTTATTCGTTCCCCTAGGGGACTTGAACCAGCGATCGTTAGATCTCTGGTACAATACACTACAGTACATGGATGAATTATGGAAACAGCATAACTCGCTGAGCTACGCTGTTTCCGTAACTCTCATAGAACTGAATAGTAGTTACGGAAACAGCTTAGCTCGCATGCAACGCTGCTTCTGTAATCATTAAGTGGCCGGGAGAGCGCACGAAGCTAGAATGGGAATTAGAGGGCCCCGTTCTAGAGATAGGTGTGGGTCCCAGAGGTGGAACCCGCATCTATCTGACATTTATGACAGATACACATCCTGTGGATCTGTCATAAATGTCCTTCATGGAAAAATCCCTATAAATGCTGCGGTTGCTATTGAGCAGCATTTAACTAGATAAATCACTGTCCCTAGCCATTAGAGCAGTACGTCCGCTATAAAACACAGCTGACACCTGCAGCGTATCGAGCGCGATGCCCGCTCGAAACATCATCCCCCCCGCTCCATGATGTGCCGGGTCCCTTGACTGCTGACTATAAGTCGCAGGGACTATTTAGTAAGATTTATTCTTGCTAAAAACAGCGTCTTATAGTCCGAAAAATACGGTATATAGTTGGCCTGTAGGTACTGCTCAGTTTATTAGGTAGGTAGAGTAGGTGGGACCCTATTTTGGCTTTGGAATGGCCTAATGTCTAGTCATAGAAATTCAATGAGCCAGTAAAATCCTTTTGAGGCATCATGGAATTGATGGTATAGCACATAGGAAGAGAGAGCAGGGTGAAATCTAAAATTCAAGATGGTGTCTGATCAGGAGAAGACATGAAGCTGAACTGCAGGGAAGTGAGAACAATATACATAAGAGAAGTCCAGAGATGAACAAATAATCTGGTGTAGGTTGCAATGATAGAAAGTTTTCCGCTGGTGTAAGGGATCTGCCAGACACAGCTTCTGTGTCAACGCCCATAGGTAATCAGTCTGCACCTGCTTCTATGTCTGTGAGACTGACTCCACCTTCCACCACTCAGGATGGCAGGCTTAGGAGTGGGAGAGCCTGTCGCGGCCTGGCCGGACGGAGCTAGCTCCCGCCCTCTGTCTATTTATACCTGCCTTTCCTGTTCCTCCTTTGCTTGTGATTCTTCTCTGCTGGTTTCCTGGCCCTGCTGCGGCTTCTTGAACTGCTGCCCTCTGCTTGTTGTTGACCTTGGCTTTTCTGACGGCTCTTCTGCTCAGCGTTTTTGTGCCTCGCTCATCTCCTGGTTTGGCTCGGCTCGTTCGCCTCGCTTGTTGCTCGCGGTGTTCCCGTGGGCGGCTTCCCCATTTCCCCGGCTTCTTTGTGCCCTTGTCTGTTTGTCTGTCGTGCACCTGTTGGGTGTGGGGACTGTCGCCCAGTTGTGCCCCGTCGCCTGGGGCGGGTCGTTGCGGGTGGGCGGGGACTGGGTGGCGGGTGGATTGGGGCTCACCTGTCTGTCTCCCTGCCCCGACATTGCAGCTGGAGTGCTTCTTTAATTATTGAGTGCAGTCATGTCTGAATGTGTTCTGTAATTCTACTTCAGTTCCTTTGATAGGAATCTCCTGTTTCACATTTTTTATTGTCAGCCATATTCGCTCTCATGGAGCTGTTTTTTTTGTCACCCAATCACTAAAGGTTCTCCCTTTTCCTGTCTCAGCTGTCTTTAGCCATCAGTCACAATCCCCCCTCCCTTTCCTCTCACGGTGCAGAGACATGCTAAATTAAATCTATGCCTTAAAAGAATGAAATAGGATCTAGTATTAGTGACCATAGATGAAAGTGAACTTCAGCAGTGCTGACATCAGGGATGAAGGAAGTAGCTAACTTCCCCTCTTACAAGAAGTTGAGGACATGCCTGTATAATAAAAAAAAAAAGTTATCATCAATGTATTCATTTTGTTGTCCATCAAAACACACAGCATGAATAGGTTTTGTTTAAATCTCTGAAAAGGCACTTTAACCCTTTGACCACCATTTCTAAAAAGTGGCAGATGGCCAGATTGACAGTTAACATACAATTATTTATTTCTGTTGCTTACACATATTCATATTTAGTGTCACCACTCACATCAATCTCTGTCCCCAATAGGGCTAGCAATTTGATCTCCCTATCTACAATATACACACAAGGGTCCATTTCATATAACCTAACAGTTTATTTTTCGAGTGTGGCAGGAAATCAAAAAACCCGGAGGAGACCTACACAAACATGAGGAGAATATCTAAACTCCATCCATATAACGGCCTTGGTCGGATTCGAACCCAGGACCCCAGCAAAAATAGTTAATTAACACATGTACAATTAATAATAAATGTAATTGTAGGGGGAAAATCCACACTCATTAAAGACAACAGCTAGTGAAAACAACAATAAGTACTTCCATTATATAAAACCTTTATTTGATGATTATTAGAACTTGCCCTTCTCTTACTTCTGCTATGCTTAGTCCCGATTGACACTTTTTGGTGTATGGCACTTTGTCTGCAGACAGATATATTACATTCAAAAACTGTTCAAAGGAATTTAACAACTTCTCTATGCCTGTTTTATGGCATTGAAAAGTCGCAAAAATTTTGACTTTTAAGCCACTTCTGTCCCTCTCACCATTTGGGTGGCGCTTAACTGAAAGAAGCGGAACCACCAGTGGCTGGTGAAGAATATAACTACTATAATACTGCTCCCTATATACAAGAATATAACTACTATAATACTGCCCCCTATATACAAGAAAATAACTACTATAATACTGCTCCCTATATACAAGAATATAACTACTATAATACTGCCCCCTATATACAAGAATATAACTACTATAATACTGCTCCCTATATACAAAAATATAACTACTATAATACTGCCCCCTATGTACAAGAATATAACTACTATAATACTGCTCCCTATGTACAAGAATATAACTACTATAATACTGCCCCCTATGTACAAGAATATAACTACTAAATTATTCCCACCTATATACAAGAATATAACTACTATAATACTGCCCCCTATATACAAGAATATAACTACTATAATACTGCCCCTATATACAAGAATATAACTACTATAATACTGCCCCCTATATACAAGAATATAACTACTAAATTATTCCCACCTATATACAAGAATATAACTACTATAATACTGCCCCCTATGTACAAGAATATAACTACTATAATACTGCCCCCTATATACAAGAATATAACTACTATAATACTGCCCCTATATACAAGAATATAACTACTATAATACTGCCCCTATATACAAGAATATAACTACTATAATACTGCCCCTATATAAAAGAATATAACTACCATAATACTGCCATCTATATACAAGAAAATAACTAATATAATACTGTCCCCTATATACAAGAATATAATTACTATAATACTGCCCCCTATATACAAGACTATAACTACTATAATACTGCCTCCTATGTACAAGAATATAACTACCAGTGGCGTAACTACTGCGGTAGCAGCCGTAGCGTCTGCTACGGGGTCCGCGGCTTGAGGGAGCCCGTGCTACCAGCCGACACGCCGCCCCCATATACCCGGTGGCGCTGCTAGCAGCCGTTATGGCTGCTACCAGTGGCATAACTACCGCGGTAGCAGCCGTAGCGGCTGCTACGGGGCCCGTGGGGCTTGAGGGGGCCCATGCCACCAGCCGTCACGACCCCCCATATACTCGGTGGCGCCGTCGAGCCTCCAACAAGTATGGGCCAGGCGACACAGGCCCTCTCATGACTGTTGGCGTCGCTAGCACCGGGGGGGGGCCGGGTGCTAGCGACAGCCAAATACATGCATTAGCGCTGAATAGCCGGGCATGTTCCGTGTCCGACCATTCAGCACTTTACAATGACGCTGATTGGCTAGCGGCACGATGACGTAATCTCGCCGCTTCCACGCTTGAAATGCGCTGATTGACGGGGCAAGTCATTCTGCCCCGCCAATCAGCGTCCTTGGACGGCGCTCGTTCAACTCCTGCAGACCCGCTCAGAAAAGAGCAGATCTGCATCGCCAGTGAGCAGGAACGGGATCATGTATATACTCATATTTCATTTTTTTTCCCTCATAAAACAATTAATGGCATTATCTATAGATGGGGATCTATCTATATCTATCTATAGGGGGGTTGTCTATATGTGGGCCACTATATACAGGGGGGTCTATATGTGGGGATGTGAGGTACAATCTACATGGGGGGTCTAAATGTGGGGATGTGGGCCACTTTATACAGGGGGTCTATATGTGGCGCACTATCTACAGGGTGGTCTATATGTGGGGCACTATATACAGGGGGAGCTATATGTGAGACACTATACAAGGGTGGGCTGTATGTAGAGCACGATCTACAGGGGAGCTATTTTTTAGGGCACTTTCTATAGGGGTGGGCTATATGTGGAACACTATATACAAGGGTGGGTTACCTGTGGGGCACTAGCAACAGGGTGGCTTTATGTAGGGCACTGTCTACAGAGGTGGGCTATACGTGGAGCACTACCTATAGGGTAAAATATATGTAGGGCAGCACGGTGGCTATGGGGGCACCATCTACAGGGGGCATGGTGTGTGTGTGTGTGTGTGTGTGTGTGTGTGACAGTGGACTATTATAATCAGGGACACCGTCTATGGCGCTATTATAGTTAGAGGTGCAAGAGGTGTTGAGAATTTTAACTTTGTTTATAGGTGCAGAAATGTTTTAAAAGTGAGAAGCTGAAGACATCTGCGCGGAAAACTGCAGAAATGGGTCATGGCCGGTTGAAATCCATCATAGAGGTCTGGACCGGAGGGAGAAGAGAAGAACTAGAATCTGAGACGTCATCGGTGAGTCACTTAATGTAAATGTTTATTCTGCCTCTAATCAGCACTGTAGTCACTGTATGATCTGCAGCGAGATGATGGGTGGTATGATTATGATATAATTTTTTTTTGTGAAACAGCATCTGCCAGCATATCCTCACCATTATTCGGGCCATGCTGGGAGCTGTAGTTTTACGCCGTACAAACCTAAACGGCAGGGGTGGCACTAAATTGAGCTGTATTTGTTCTGGTGCTGTATATATGTACTGATCTTGGTTCTGATGCTGTATGTAAATACTGAGCTTAGTTCTGGTGCTGTATATACGTATGAGATTGGTTTTGGTGCTGTGTGTATACAGTGAAGGAAATAAGTATTTGATCCCTTGCTGATTTTGTAAGTTTGCCCACTGTCAAAGTCATGAACAGTCTAGAATTTTTAGGCTAGGTTAATTTTACCAGTGAGAGACTTTTTTTTATATATAATCTATCTCTCACTGGTAAAATTAACCTAGCCTAAAAATTCTAGACTGTTCATGTCTTTGACAGTGGGCAAACTTACAAAATCAGCAAGGGATCAAATACTTATTTCCTTCACTGTATATGTAATGTGTTTTGGTCTGGTGCTGTATATATGTACTGAGCTTGGTTCTGGTGCTGTATTTATGTACTGAGGTTTGTTCTGGTGCTGTATATATGTACTGAGCTTTGTTCTGGTGCTGTATGTATGTTCTGAGCTTGGTTCTAGTGCTGTATATATGTACGGAGTGTAACGTCTATGGCCGGGGGTCGTCGTTCAGACTTACCCTTTGACGGCCCCGACCATGGACATCTCTCTTCACGGTGTCTGCTCCCTCCAGGGAGACGCCGGCACTCACTTCCGGGTCCTCGGACTGATTTCCGCAGGGTGCGTGTGCCCGCACGTGCACGGCCTTAAAGGGCCAGTACACGTCCAGCTGTCACCCATCAATTATTAGCCCAAATGGCTGCTGTACTATAAAAAGGGGCTCTGCCCACTTGTTCCTCGTCTGAGCGTTGTTGTATACCTAAGTTTGTCTTGCAAATGGTCTCCCAGTGTTTTCCAGTTCCCAGTGTTATCTGTTCCTGCTGCCTGAAAGTCAAGTCGTGCCTCCGCTACTGTCTACATTGCCGAAGGTACCCATTCCGAACTATAGACATTGTTTTTTACCTTGTTGGCCAGCTGCTACCCTGCTACGCGATACGACCCAGTGGGTCCACACCCCGCGCCGTGACAGTACGCTCAGGCCACGGACCCCGCTGTCCAAATCAAGAGCCTGTCGTCCTCCCAAGCCATGCAAGCGGACCTGCAGGATCTGCAAGCACGACAGGATTAACTCGTTGTGGCAGTAGACTCCATGGCACAGCAGCTGCGTGCGCTAGTTACTTCCCTCACCACTCCTATTCAAGCTCTTCCGATCGACCCTCCTGCTACACCTCCTGGCAATCCCAGTTCAGACCCTCGGTTCTCGCTGCCATTGCAAGTTCGTGCAGGGGGTTTCTGAATCTATGCCAAATCCACTTCACTCTTTACGCCCGAGCATTTCTTTTGGACGGAGCCAGGATCGCCTTCATTATATCTCTACTTTCCGGCAAGGCCCTGGCATGGGCGAATGGCAATCTGGGAACGACAGGGACCCGAGACTTCCAGGGGTTCATGCGGTTGTTCCGTTCCGTATTTGAGGAGCCTGGACGAGCCTCGTCGGCAGCTACTGCTATCTTGAACCTGCGTCAGGAGGACACCTCCATCGGCGAATACACCATCCAGTTCCGGTCTCTGGCAGGAGAATTGTCCTGGAACAATGAGGCCTTGGTATCATCCTTCTGGCATGGCCTATCGCCTGAGATCAAGGACGAACTGGCTGCTCGAGATCTCCCAGCTGCCCTGGATGACCTGATACTACTGGCTACCCGTGTGGACATAAGGCTCAGAGAGAGGTCTCAAGAGATTCTACAGGAGAAACAGCTTCCTAGACTGGCACCCAACTTCCAGCAACCCCTCTTGCCTTGTTCTTCTGCTGCGTCCGAGGTTCCGATGCATAGGGATCGACTTAAACTGTCCGTTCCAGAAAAACAGCGCAGGCGCACCTCTGGACTCTGTCTGTACTGCGGCCTCACTGGCCATGTCGTGCGTCTGTGTCCTCAGAGGCCTAAGAAACCCCAGCGCCTGGGATTGGTTGGAGAGACAACCCTGGGCGCTACTACACTTAAAAGAGAACTCTCGTCCAAACGGTTTATTCCTGTAACCATCGTCGCTAGCGAGAGACCTCATGCTGTTGATTTCGGAACTCTTTGATCGTATACGGGGGGCAAAAGATTTTTCCAAGCTTGACCTGTGGGGGGCTTACAATCTAATCCGGATCTGTCAGGGTGACGAGTGGAAGACTGCATTTAACACACGTGATGGACACTACGAATATTTGGTCATGCCCTTCGGCCTGTGTAACGCTCCAGCAGTATTTCAAGAATTTGTGAATTACATTTTTCGTGATCGCCTCTATGTCTGTGTTGTGGTGTATCTCGATGATACCTTGATTTTTTTCCCCAGATCTTGTGACTCATCAGGGCCATGTCCGCCAGGTGTTGCTTCAATTAAGGGAGAATCATCTTTACGCCAAGTTGTAGAAGTATGTGTTCCAAGAGAAGTCTCTACCCTTCCTGGGCTACATCCTCTCTGATCAGGGTCTCAAGATGGACCCTGAAAAGGTCAAGGCTGTCCAGGAGTGGCCACGTCCCCAAGGCTTAAGGGCCATACAACGCTTCCTGGGATTTGCCAACTTCTACAGACTATTCATTCGCAACTTCTCTTCTTTGACAGCCCCCATCTCCACCCTCACTAAAAAGGGTATGAATGCCAAGGTATGGACTCCAGAGGCGGAAGTCGCATTTAAAACCTTAAAAAAGGCCTTGACATCAGCCTCTATTCTTCATCACCCTGATGTGTCTCTACAGTTTTCATTGGAGGTGGACGCCTCCTCTGTTGGTGCTGGTGCACTATTGTTCCAGAAAGGTTCGAGAGGCAAGACGGTGGTATGTGGTTACTACTCCAAGCTGTTTTCTTCCGCAGAGCGCAACTACTCAATTGGAGATTGGGAGTTACTGGCCATCAAGCTGGCCCTGCAGGAGTGGAGACACCTACTGGAAGGCGCAGCTCATCCTATCCTGGTCTTCACGGACTACAAGAACTTGACCTACCTACAGACGGCTCAATGCCTGAATCCTCGTCAAGCCAGGTGGTCATTGTTTTTTGCACGGTTCCGGTTCGAACTCCACTACCGACCTGCCGACAAGAATGTGAGGGCCAATGCCTTGTCTAGGTCATTTGAGACAGAGGACACTGTGGAGTCCCCACAGAATATTATCGATCCTTGCTGCATCTACTCTGTTAACCCTCTGCAGGTTAGAGACATTCCTCCGGGAAAAACTTTTGTACGTCTGGCAGACAGAGGAATGATCCTTCGCTGGGGTCACAGTTCCAAGCTGGCAGGTCACGCGGGTGCCCGTAAGACCCGAGACCTAATTGCCCGTCAGTTCTGGTGGCCCATGCTGCCTAAAGACGTCATGGACTTTGTCTCCTCCTGTATGGTGCGTGCAGCAAACAAAGTTGCCCACTCCAGAACAGCCGGTCTGATCCAACCACTGCCCGTGCCCGATGCCCCCTGGCGGCATATTGCTATGGACTTTGTCACAGATCTGCCTCTCTCTGCGGCATGCAGTGTGATCTGGGTGGTGGTGGATCGTTTTTCTAAAATGGCTCATTTTATTCCTCTGACTGGGCTGCCTTCTGCTGCTCGACTGTCTGATCTCTTCATGCAACACATCTTCCGTCTGCACGGATTACCCCTGCATATTGTCTCGGATCGAGGGGTCCAGTTCACCTCAAAGTTCTGGAGAGCACTCTGCAGCCTACTCGGTGTAAAGTTGGACTTCTCCTCAGCTTACCATCCTCAGTCCAATGGACAAGTTGAAGGGGTTAACCAAATTATGGAGAACTATCTGCGCCACTTTGTCTCCAGACGACATGATGACTGGGTGCAGCTGCTCCCGTGGGTGGATTTCTCTTATAATAACCATACCAGTGAGTCCACCACCTCCAGCCCGTTCTTCATAGTTTACGGCCAACATCCTCGAATACCCCTGCCTGGCTCTACTATGTCCCAGGTGCCTGCAGCCGACTCTACCTTCAGGAACTTTCTGAAAATATGGCAGTAGACACGATCTTCTATTCTGCTGGCGTTGGACCGCATGAAGAGAAAGGCAGACACTAGAAGACGAGAACCTCCCCAGTTTCTTCCAGGTACAAAGGTCTGGCTGTCTTCCAGGAATATCTGGCTGAGGGTGCCATCTTGCAAGTTTTCTCCCAGGTTCTTGGGACCCTTCAAGATTCTACTACAGATCAATCCTGTGTCATACAAGCTTCGACTGCCTCCTACCCTCAAGATCCCTAACTCCTTCCACGTCTCCTTGCTAAAACCTGTGGTCCTGAACCGCTACTCCAGGACTCCTATTTCCGCAGTGGCTCCTGGCGGTTCATCCGGAACTTTCGAGGGAGATCCTGGCCACCAAGAAAGTAGGAGGAAGGAAGTTTTATTTGGTGGATTGGAGGGGATTTGGTCCAGAGGAGAGGTCTTGGGAGCCAGAGGAGAACATTGATGCTCCTGTCCTCGTGAAGAAATTTCTTTCCCGCTCTGGTCCCAAGAAGAGGCAGCGTAAGAGGGGGAATACTGTAACGTCTATGGCCGGGGGTCGTCATTCAGACTTACCCCTTGACGGCCATGGACATCTCTCTTCACGGTGTCTGCTCCCTCCAGGGAGACGCCGGCACTCACTTCCGGGTCCTCGGACTGATTCCCGCAGGATGCGTGCACGACCTTAAAGGGCCAGTACGCGTCCAGCTGTCACCCATCAATTATTAGCCCAAAGGGCTGCTGGACTATAAAAAGGGGCTCTGCCCACTGGTTCCTTGCCTGAGTGTTGTTGTATACCTAGTTTGTCTTGCAAATGGTCTCCCAGTGTTTTCCAGTTCCCAGTGTTACCCGTTCCTGCTGCCTGTACCTTGTATGCCGTGCTATCGTATCTGAAAGTCAAGTCGTGCCTCCGCTTCTGTCTACATTGCCTCAGGTACCCATTCCGAACTATGGACATTGTTTTGTACCTTGTTGGCCAGCTGCTACCCCGCTACGCGGTATGGCCCAGTGGGTCCACACCCCGCGCAGTGACACGGAGCTTGGTTCTAGTGCTGTATTTATACGCTAATCTTGGTTGTGGTACTGTATTTATGTACTTAGCTTGGTTCTAGTGCTGTTTATATGTCAGAGCTTCGTTCTAGTGCTGTATTTATGTACTGCATATAATACTGCCCCCTATATACAAGAATATAACTACTATAATACTGCCCCCTATGTACAAGAATATAACTTCTATAATACTGCCCCCTATATACAAGAATATAACTACTATAATACTGCCTCCTATGTACAAGAATATAACTGCTATAATACTACCCCTATATACAAGAATATAACTACTATAATACTGCCCCCTATATACAAGAATATAACTACTATAATACTGCTCTCTATGTACAAGAATATAACTACTATAATACTACCCCCTATATACAAGAATATAACTACTATAATACTGCCCCCTATATACAAGAATATAACTATAAAACTGCCCCCTATATACAAGAATATAACTACTATAATACTGCTCCTATGTACAAGAATATAACTACTATAATACTGCCTGCTATGTACAAGAATATAACTACTATAATACTGCCCCTCTGTATATTCAGTTTTATAAATCTGAATTATTTGAAGCCGTTCACCTCTCTCTATAGAGCTTTGTAAGTTAATGAGCTATAAGTGAACAGGGGAAGTCGTGTACAATTAGAGACTCCAAAGTTCAGGGTTACATAAATGTATAGGTCACCGCTTGCAGTTTCTCACTCCACAGCAGTCTACTTGCACCTAATTTAATCACTGACTGATAAATGTCTTCGGTGCATTATGAAAGTCGTCCTTCTGGGCCACAATTTTTTGTCTTTTAATCCTGGAGAGAATAATTAGGGAATGTATTATTTCAATTAAAATTGTTTCATGGTTATTTGATGATTCTTGCGAGATTACGATTTCCCAAGTAATATATGCAAGAGATAATGTTAATTTTAATTAAGTAATCTACAACTCTTAGCTAAACTCAGATGATATTATAACAGTGTCAAAAAGAGGCCGTGGAGTGTTATGTTGTTGGGACATTCACATTTCCATAATGGAAATTAAAAGAAAATTCTTGACATGACTTCAAGTATCTCTCCTATAGAAAACATCACAAACTGTTTCGGAGACTCCATGTGGGGTATCTAAATCTATTAATGGGTTGGCTTGATTGACTTCGTCTCAGTACCATTTCTCGAAGCCGCCATATTCCACACATATTTTTGTTTTTACTTGAGAACAAGGTTTGTCCTTTGTTACACCCAAAAAAGACTGAACATAAAACACAATAATGGCACAAGGGTGTAGTCTATCACAAATTCTTTACAAAAGGAAAAAGAGCCCCTGACCACCCCCTTAATCTCCGAGCCAGGTGCACGAGTACCAATGACAAGTGGCTACCCCTTCGTCAAAATTTAAGGTGGCAATACACATTAGATGAATGTTGTCTGAACCTGCCGATTACGACTAGACTAACCGACCACCTAATGTGTATTGGGGCCTCCGGACCCTGACAATAGAGGTCGAGAGAAGGAAGGGTTGGGCAAATGGATTTCAACATGCCAATATTTTTGTTTCAGGGGAGGTAGGATGCTCTATCTACTCAAAATACATGCGTACATGTGTATGGGGGGACGGATACGCTGCGCAAAAATCATGCAGTGTGTCCGACCTGGAACCCGCAGGACGTTCCGTCCGAAAAATCACAACGAAAATTTTCGGATGAAAAATCCGCTGCGGAAGAAAGCCGTTCATACTACCCCCTACCTCCTCTGACGTCCGCCCTGGCCTCCCTGGATGACATTGCAGGCCATGTGACGCTTCAGCCCGTGATTGGCTGCAGCGGTCGCATGGGATGCAACGTCATCACAAGAGGCCGGACAGCCAGAAGAAGGAGGGCGTTCTGTGTAAGTATGCTTTTTTTTTTCTTCCGGTGTTGCGATTTCTGCTACGTGGAAACCTTAAAGTTTAGGTTATCCACCCCACATGGGAGAGCCTAAATTGTAAAGGGATGAGTAAGCTAAGAGCCACACCCCCATGTATTGAGGCATTGTATGGTACAGTTATTAAACCACCCGAATACACCGGGGTTGGCCAACAGAGGTATCGCGCAGGTATATGATTATATGTATATGAGTGCGGTGTATCGCAGACACTGAGCAGTCCCTGCTGCATCATTACAAGTGAAAAGGAGAAAATAAAGTGAATGATGAGGAAACAATCCGACTTGCTGAGTGCTTTGACAATTTTTTTTATACACATATTTGGGGGTTCACTGTAAAAAACCCATTCATTACAATGTAACATGGTAACTGCAGAAGAAGCACTAGCCGTGAATATAACCTTTAAATATTATTTTTATTTTTATTTCATCCAAAAAAAATAGATAAAAAGACTTGCGCATTTTGCTCAGTCCTAATGCCGTCTGTAGAAAACCGTGTAAACATAGTAAAAACAGCAGCCGTCATGAATATTTTAGGTGCTAGTGGATTAAACCAAGTGTTGTGCCGCAGTGTTCTGCCCTCTGGTCGCTCTTTCTGTTTACCAGAGCAAAAATATTTTAATTGCTGCTAGTTAGTGTGTATCACCCCTCCGGGCAACGTCTCGCTTCTATTACACTTAAAGGAGGACATTAAAAAAAAGTCCATTAATGTGAATGCCTGATGTGAACTGTATGGAAACCGAATCTGCTGTAAATCTAGGATCATCTTGTATTTCTCCAATAACGCCATAGAATAATAAGCGTTAGCGTTTGTACAAGTGATGGTAGGGTATATGGTGCATATATATATATATATATATATATATATGTGCGTGTGTATATCAGTATTGTAGAACTAGACACCTGTTATACTTTTGATCTATAGCCGATAAGCAAAAATTTAAACGAGGTTCTTATTTAACATTTTGATCAAATTGTATAAGCCCACTTGCCACTTCACGGCGACCTCTTAGAAGCGAGTCCCTACTATATTGGTTGCAGCACCGCATGGGGATCACTGCCGCTGCAACACCACTCCAACAGAGGGAGCAACCCAGTGGCCCAAAAGCACCCATGCTGCCAGGTCACGCCAAGCCTCCTTGGCTCTGAGCCACGTTCCCCCACAAGTGCAGCACCACCGCAACAGACACCACCACACAGCACCACAACATGTGAACAGATGGAATACGCTCACCTCGTCATGCGCTCCTAGTGGCCAACTGAGAGCACACACGCAAGAGCAGAAACGCTTATGAGGTTATTCCCTAATTAAAATCAGCTGGGCCAAATATGTCCAGTGCTGGTACCAAGTTAAACAAAAAGAATGAGGGGGATACACTGTATAATAATATCAGTATTGTAGAACTAGTGCAGCAACCACGAGGAAGAGCTTCCCAGGAGGATGGGAGCAGTAGTGAAGTGCACGGTGTATGGCCTGAGGTATCTGTAGGAATCTCTACCTCTCCTCCCTCGCTCCTTCTCGGGCTGGCACAGTGACAGGGGGGCTGCACTATGGATGATGGTGGTAATAGTCTTTTCCCCCGTAGCAACTCCCGTGATGGTGGTAGTAGTATGTGTGCGCCTGGCAAGGTGGTATGTGGGGTGCCCTTGATGTTATGCAGTGCAGGGACCAGACGACACAGGGGATTTGAATAACTCACGTTTACTGAAGAACTTTATACAGTCTTCCAAAATGGAGGCACGTTATCTTCTGTCCACTTCAACAGTTGAGGGGAAGAAGGGACCAGTGGGTGACCAATGAGGGTTTCAATTGTCCAGCTATATCTAGAAATCATTCACTTTTCCAGCAGCGAGTGTAATAAATGAACTCACTTTTCTCAGTGATGAGGGTTGTAGTTGAGTGACTTGATAGACACTTCTTATATTAATTGTGGCGTGCGGCAGAACCGGTAACAGCGCCAGCAGGAGTTCTGAGGCCCAATATTATATAGACTTCTCCTCAGAAACAAACAGACAGCTTTTCAGCTAAATAATACTTGCTGTGGTGATGATAGAGATGATATGCTGGTTACAATCTCCTTACTGTTCCTCCTCTTGCATTGGGCTGCAGGTGCTGAGACCTGTTGCCAGTTGAAAGGATTGTATTAATCTGCTGTGTCAGAGCAGCTAGCAGACATGTCTGTCTCCTCACAGACACGACCCGACTCCTCTGTGTAGACTGTGAGACAGAGTCAGAGTGAGGCTCTCGGGCTGTAGCCAGGCTCCACCCCCTTTTCAAACAATGCTAGATGTACAATGCACCCTCTAGTGGCTCCCCACTGATACCTTCATTCTTCTCTTCAGCTGGTGAACAGCACACTGTGTGAAAAATAATAAAGACATGTAAAACACATACAATGCATGACATACAAATAACAGGGAACCAGAAGGGTATCTTCTGGGATGCTGCATACTCCCGGACTTAAGACAAGACGTCCTCGTCGTTTTCTTGGATATGAACAGCCTAAAAGATGTAAAAAGGGTTAACATGAAATGCAAACATCTTAATAACATTGTATTCCTGTATTCTTGACTCTCGAAGGGGGAATAGGGGCGAAGATTTCTTCTGTAACAGTTGGAAGATGAGGGGCAGAAGTCTCAAGTCAAGATGAGCGGCAGTGTCCAACAGTTTATGGCACTTAGGATATGAGGGGCTCTGGTACGTCAGAGTCTATGGGGATATTCCCTCTTGAACGTAACAAGGGTTGGTAGGCTTCGGCCTAACTTGGATAGGAATAAATGAAGAAATGAAGAAGGGGCTCTAGAACATAAGAGTCTTTCTTGTTCCCTACTTGCAATTATATTCAATCCCTATAGCGAACTGGTTTCACTCCTTTAGTGGTTCTCTCTGATCTCCTGACAGGTTCAGGTACAACAACAGCAGGTACATGATGTGATCTGTCCTCTGTGTGAGTTGTAGACACTGTAGGTGTAGGATCAGGTGCAAGGAATGACAAAATTGGGGTAAACCACCAACTCAGTGGGTTCTTTATGTCCAAGTGTTGCTCTTGAGTTGAGGACTCAGTAGTTGTTGCTTCAATAGCTTCAGTTACTTCTGGTAGATCAATTGCAACTGGTTCTTCAATTGATATTTCCTGTTCAATGGTAGGCAACTGTTGATCTTGTAGGCACAGTTTAAGCCTGTTACGGTGGACAATTTGCGGTTGTTTACAATCTCTTTGGATCTCATAGATATCTGTTCCTTGGTATGGGACAGCCTTGATGGTATAAGGGATTCTTTCCCACTTAGTGTCCAATTTGCTGGTTCTTTGAAAGTTTTTCAACCAGACAAGGTCTCCAACTTGAAAGGGTTTAGCATTAGCATGTTGGTCATAATCATGTTGTTGCTTCTTTCTCGCTTCTTCCATCCTAGCTTCAACAATTTCATTTGCATCAGCCATGCGTCTTTGGTGTTCACTCACCCACTCTGTGGTTGGTAGAGGGTTCAAGTCATCTGGAACGGACACATTCAATGAAATGTCTGAAGGCAGCTTTCCTTGTCTTCCGAACAATAGGAAGTATGGGGTGTAACCTGTGGAGGCTTGCATAGTGTTGTTGTAGATGTACACCAACTCAGGCAAATGATTTGGCCAGACAGCTCTCTGATGAGGCGGTAAAGTTCTGAGCATCTCAATCAGAATCTGGTTCATCTTCTCACACAACCCATTTCCTTGGGGATGGTAAGCGGTTGTTCTTAGTTTCTTACAGTTGTACAGCTGACAAAGTTCCTGAAATAGTTGGGATTCAAATGCAGAACCTCTATCTGTCAAGATCTTCTCAGGACAGCCATAGGGTAGAAGGAAAGTTTTTAGGAAGACTGCAGCGGTGGTCTTTGCTGTCAAGTCCTTTACTGGTACTGCGACTGTGAATTTGGTGTAATGGTCGATGATGGTCATGGCATAGGTGTATCCTGTTCTACTTGGCTCCATTTTCACATGGTCGATGGCCACGATCTCCAGCGGTCGATGACTCACGATAGGATGCAGAGGGGCCTTTTGGTTTGGCTTCTCTCCTCTTGCTAAGGCACAAGCAGTACATTCTTGACACCATTTCTCGACATCACCTCTAATTCCGATCCAATAGAATCTTCTGCGAATTGTAGCTTCTGTCTTTTGAACTCCAAAGTGTCCAGACTTGTTGTGGTATGCCTCAAGGACAACTTTGGCATCTCTCCTTGGGATGACAATTTGGTGCAGCCGATTACTGGTGATGGGATCCAGCACTCTCCTCAGCAGCAGACCATTCTCTTCAAAGAGACGTTTCCTTTGTCTCCAAAGGCGAAGTAGTTCTGGGTTTGTGTTGCCTCGGCGGATTCTAATGGGTATTTTTTTGGTATCCAGGTAGTCTAGGATATCTCCAATCACTCTGCTCTCAGCTTGCAACAGGGCCCATTGTTCTTGTTCTGGTGACTGCTTCTTGGCCTGTTGGGAAGAACAATGTACCTGGGTTTTGTTGTTGATAGCATCAGGATCTGCAAAGCGGTTGTAGAATGCAGGCATCTCTACTTCCTCTTTGTGGTTGTCATCATCAGGATTCTCCGGGTCTTCTCCTGTAGGCAGGCGGGACAAGGCATCCGCATTGATGTTAGACTTGCCTGTTCTGTATTTGACCACGAAGTTGTAATTTGCTAATCGTGAAGCCCATCTCTGTTCTAAGGCTCCCAGCCTTGCGGTGTTCAGGTGTGCTAGCGGGTTGTTATCTGTGAAGACAGTGAAGGAAGAAGCGGCAAGGTAGTCCTTAAACTTCTCTGTGACGGCCCAGACCAATGCAAGGAACTCCAGCTTGAAGGAACTATAGTTCTGATCGTTTCTTTCAGCTCCTTTGAGTGCTCTACTTGCATAGGCGATCACTCTTTCTTTGTCTCCTTGTTGTTGGGCCAGCACTGCACCAAGTCCTTGGTTGCTTGCATCTGTGTAAAGATGGAAGGGCAGGCTGTAATCTGGGTAGCCCAGAATGGGTGGTTCAGTCAATAATCTTTTTAGTAACTGGAAGGCAATTTCTTGTTCTTCTTTCCAGTTAATGGGAATTCTCCTCTTCAAGTGTTCTTTAGGGTGCCCCCTCAAGAGTTCTTGTAGCGGTTCAGCGATGCGGGCAAAATGAGGAATGAATCTCCGGTAGTACCCGGCAAATCCGAGAAAGCTTCTTACTTCCTTCACAGTGGTAGGTGTAGGCCAACTGTGGACAGCAGCTATCTTCTCAGGATCTGGCTTTATGCCTTCTGCGCTCACTATATGTCCCAAGTACTGGACTTGAGGTTGGAGGAGGTGACACTTGGAGGGTTTGATTTTTAAGCCATTTTTGGTTAGGACCTGGAACACTTCAGCTAGATGCTTGAGATGATCTTCATAGGACTTGGAGTAGACTATGACGTCATCCAGGTATAGGAGCACAGTCTCAAAGTTCCTGTGACCTAGGCATCTTTCCATCAGCCTTTGGAATGTTCCAGGAGCATTGCACAGTCCGAAGGGCATGCAATTGAACTCGAATAAGCCCATTGAGGTGGTGAAGGCTGTCTTCTCCCTATCAGCTGGAGACATTGGTACTTGCCAGTAACCACTTGTGAGATCCAGTGTAGAGAAGTAGGCAGCTGATCCCAGGGCTGTCAGAGATTCTTCAATCCTTGGAAGAGGATAGGCATCCTTGTGGGTAATGTTATTAATTTTTCTGTAATCCACACAGAAGCGAAGGTTGCCATCTTTCTTCCTGACAAGAACTAGTGGTGCAGCCCAGGGGCTGTGACTTTCTTGGATGACTTTGGCCTCTTTCATGTCGTGGACCATCTGCTTCACGTCTTGGTATAGGGCAGGTGGTATAGGCCTGTGTCTTTCCTTAATGGGAGGATGAGTACCAGTGGGAATAGTGTGCTCAATGTCTTTTGCTCTCCCATGGTCCAGAGGATGCTTACTGAAGGCTTCATGGTTATCCTGAGCCACTTCAAGTACTCCTTGGATCTGGTAGGCAGGTGTTGTTGCAGTTCCCACATGGATTTCTCCCCACCAGGGTGTTACTGGTGCTTCTTCTGACGTCTTTAGTTGCTGTGCAGCCTGTTTAGCGGTGACAGTTGGAATGTCCACCAGGTCTTGCACACTGAGTTGGGACAGCTGTGCTACAGGGTAGTACTTCCTCAGGGTTACTGAATGGTCTCCTAAGTTGAGAAGACGGATGGGTACTTTCCCTTCGACCACAGTCACTAAACTTCGGGCAGCCATAACCATTGGATGTTCATCTAGTGGTATTGGTTCCACTAGGGCTTGGTAGTCAAGTCCTTGTAGGCCTGAACGGGCCCGACACCATAGCAGTGTTTCTGTGCCAGGTTTTAGGGTTACTGGATGGTGGTCCTTGATGCGAGCTCTGCAGATCTCTCCTCTGGCGTTGGTGAATCGCTGTTGGGCAGCCAGTACACGGATGGTCTTGTGTATTACCTTCTGGGCAGCCTGGGAAGCCTTGGGGACGGATTGTCGTAGGGCCTCTAGCATTTCTCCATAGCAGTGCTTTAGGATGTTCATTCCCAGAATTACTGTGGGTTGTCCTTGATCTTTAACTTTGATCACGAGGACTCCTTGCTGAGGTAAGTGCACTCCTCCCACTTGGACAGTAGGCTCCCAGTACCCGTGCAGAGGTAGGGACTGGCCGTTGGTAGCGATGACGTCTAACCAGGCTTCTGGAGGTTGCATCAGGATCTCGCTACTCCAGTGTTGTTCAAAGGCGGCCTGCTGGATGGTTGTCACTTGGGATCCCGTATCCAGGAGGGCAGCAAATGGTACTCCATTGATGCGGATGGTAACTTCTGGACGAGGTCCGACAAACCGTGGCAGCCATTTTGGATCTTTGGGACCTATTATTTCTCCTCCCGAGGAATGGTCCTCTGCCTCGGGAGACGTCCGTTTAACGCCCAGCATTGACGTTCTTGGTGACCTATCTTATGGCAGTGTCTGCAGGCAGGTCTCCCATGTTCATCAAAGCGATCTGTCGACGTTTTGTTGGGACTATTGCGGTAGCCCTTGCTAGGACTATTTGGATAACTGTCTCTAGATGTTGGCAGCTCCCATTTTACTGGAGAGCTAGCTTCTAGATTCTCCAGTCGTTGGCAGACTTGCTCCAGGCTTTTGGCAATGAGTTTCAGTTGATCTTGGTACTGATCTCCTCCAGCTGTGATTTGAGCCTGTGTAGCCTGGTAGGTGATGGGCTTGCAAGGTGTTGGATGTGGTGCTACTGGGGCAGGTTCCTCTTCTGCCTCTTTAAGAGGGGTGGTAGCCCTGACTGTTCTTCTTCTGGGCCTTCTTTCTAGTACCTCTATGGCCAGTTCTTTAAACTCATGGAAGGTGCTGTCAGGGTTCTGGACGGACATCATTTGTAGTTGATGACTCATGGAATCTGAGGCGACTCCTTCAATGAACTGCTCCCTCAGGATTCTGTCTGCTTTTTCAGCCTCATGGGGGTCGGCTTGTATCATGGCCCTCATGGTCTCCTGTAAGGAAAGAGCAAAATTTCGGAGTGTCTCACCTGGTTGCTGAACTCTGTCCATGAACCTCATCCTGAGCTCAGAGATGGATTTGGGCTCAAAGGTGGTACGTAGCTGGACCAGGATCTGATCCACAGCCTTCTTTTGGATACGTGGCCAGGACTCCACTTCTTTTAGGGCCACATCTTGTAGTTGTCCCATTAAAATCTCTACCTTCTGTTCTTCTGGAATGGGGTAGAGGCGGAACATGGCAAGCATTTTTTTTCTAAAGTCTTTTAAGGTGTGTGGTTCACCTTTGTAGTGGGGCAGCCATGGGGCCCCTGCATAGTAGGGCATGGACAGCGGCATGATGCAGGGTGCTGCAGCAGGTGTTGTTCTTTCTGTCATGGCCGGTGTAGTGACCGTGCTGAGAACGGGCTCTTCCGTGTCACTTGAGTCCGACATTGTTACTGTCCCTTTAAATTTTTCCAATGTCTATTATTGGCGCTCCCGGACTTTTAACTGAGTCGGGGGTCTTGTTAAAGGTGCTCCCGGACTTTTTATTGGGTCCGGAGTGATGTCCAGGATGCTCCCGGGCTTTTTATTGGGCACCGGTGGTGGTACAGCAGGGGTTAACTTGATGGCCAATTGAATCTGGACTCACCGATGGTATGCTGTTGCTTCCCTCTGGGCTGTACTTTGTTACCGGGCTGTTCCGTTGCTCTCCTGTGATGTTTTTGGGAGAGTTGCTGGTTGCAGGGGATCCGCGGTGGAGGTGCCGTGCAGAGGCTTCACTCATCCAAGATGGCGGCGCCTAGCAGTTTTCGGCCGTTCCCTCTTGCCTGTGCTGGATATTGTGAGTTCCTATAATCATCCAGATGGTGGCGCTAGACTGGCGCCGCAGGTTAACCTGTCTGGAGCGGGTAAATGGAACTGTGACGCAGCAGTTTGTGAGGTAAAATGGCGGATTAACCCCTTTTGGGCTGGAACTGCCGGGAAACAGTGATTTTAACCCCTTTTGGGGCTGAAATAGTCTCTTGCAGCTGCGGTTGCAGCTTTGTACGGTGGGGGCCAGGGCTTTGGGACAAAGTCTCTCTGGTTTGGGGCCCACATGAGATTTAAACGTATCCTGTTCGTGACGCCAAAGTTTATATGCAGCAACCACGAGGAAGAGCTTCCCAGGAGGATGGGAGCAGTAGTGAAGTGCACGGTGTATGGCCTGAGGTATCTGTAGGAATCTCTACCTCTCCTCCCTCGCTCCTTCTCGGGCTGGCACAGTGACAGGGGGGCTGCACTATGGATGATGGTGGTAATAGTCTTTTCCCCCGTAGCAACTCCCGTGATGGTGGTAGTAGTATGTGTGCGCCTGGCAAGGTGGTATGTGGGGTGCCCTTGATGTTATGCAGTGCAGGGACCAGACGACACAGGGGATTTGAATAACTCACGTTTACTGAAGAACTTTATACAGTCTTCCAAAATGGAGGCACGTTATCTTCTGTCCACTTCAACAGTTGAGGGGAAGAAGGGACCAGTGGGTGACCAATGAGGGTTTCAATTGTCCAGCTATATCTAGAAATCATTCACTTTTCCAGCAGCGTGTGTAATAAATGAACTCACTTTTCTCAGTGATGAGGGTTGTAGTTGAGTGACTTGATAGACACTTCTTATATTAATTGTGGCGTGCGGCAGAACCGGTAACAGCGCCAGCAGGAGTTCTGAGGCCCAATATTATATAGACTTCTCCTCAGAAACAGACAGACAGCTTTTCAGCTAAATAATACTTGCTGTGGTGATGATAGAGATGATATGCTGGTTACAATCTCCTTACTGTTCCTCCTCTTGCATTGGGCTGCAGGTGCTGAGACCTGTTGCCAGTTGAAAGGATTATATTAATCTGCTGTGTCAGAGCAGCTAGCAGACATGTCTGTCTCCTCACAGACACGACCCGACTCCTCTGTGTAGACTGTCAGACAGAGTCAGAGTGAGGCTCTCGGGCTGTAGCCAGGCTCCACCCCCTTTTCAAACAATGCTAGATGTACAATGCACCCTCTAGTGGCTCCCCACTGATACCTTCATCCTTCTCTTCAGCTGGTGAACAGCACACTGTGTGAAAAATAATAAAGACATGTAAAACACATACAATGCATGACATACAAATAACAGGGAACCAGAAGGGTATCTTCTGGGATGCTGCACTAGACATGGACCGCACATCCACCTGTTATACGTTTGATCTATAGCTGCTAAGCAAAAATGTATAAACATGAACACGAGGTTCTTAGTTAACATTTTGATCAAATTGTAAAAGCCCACTTGCCACTTCACGGCGTAGCTCAGAACCAAGAAGGCTTGGCGTAGCCTGGCAGCATGGGTTCGTTTGGGCCACTGGGTTGCTCCCTTTGTAGGAGTGGTGTTGCAGAGGCAGTGATCGCCATGCGGTGCTGCAACCAATAAAGTAGGGGCTCACTTTTAAGAGGTCGCCGTGAAGTGGCAAGTGGGCTTATACAATTTGATCAAAATGTTAACTAAGAACCTCGTCTTCATGTTTCAAAATTTTTGCTTAGCAGCTATAGATCAAACGTATAACAGGTGGATGTGCGGTCCATGTCTAGTTCTACAATACTGATAGATATATATACACTATTGCTATACAGCCTACATATGTTGGGTTATTAATGGACTGTAATGGTTTGCAGCAATACTGTGCCGTGAGTGGAATTTGCCAAGTTTAAAGGCACCTTAGGGCCCCCTCATTGTCATCTTGTTAGAAGGAGCTCCATCCTTGGAGTAGTTATTGTATTACCCCATGTGTAGTTATTATTACGAAATGGGTTATAAATTTGCAGTTTCTATTTCGCTTATTGCAGTTCTTATATTAGGAGAAAAACAAACAATAAAATATTATTCAGAAAGATCAGCAACTGAAGCTATCTAAGTAAAAGATAATTAAAAAATGAAAATTAAAGTGTTCTTCCCACCTTAGTTATTTATGACATATCTACTAAATATGCCATAAATGTCTGATCGATGCAGGTCCCACAGCTAGGACCCGCACTTATCTCGAACAGGTTCATCCGCTTTTGCACCTCCCCATTGATTCCTATGGAAGTTACAGAATCAGCCAAGTAAGCAGGGCCACCTCTCCATTTATTCCCCGTCTGGATACGGTGGCCCCCTCAAGTGCGGGTCCCTGAGCTTTGAAAGCTTTAAATCCCTATGTGTTGTTTTAAGCCATACCCAGCTTACGTTGAATTTTTTTACGTTCACAGAGGATTGCCTAAACTGGAGACAATTGTAGCAAACAATCAGATGTGAGCAGGACTAGCTTATCATGGGTTTTAGATCTCTAGATGTACACAAAAATGTTCCCATTCAATGACAGTGTATATGATAATGTTGCAGAACTTTTTATTTTCATTATATTAAACTTTATTTACAGACCACAATTTATTATGAGTATTAAAGGGGTTCAAGGAAGTTTTAAAGGTCCAACAAATATTCTATAAAATATTAGTTGTGCACAAACTCTGAGAACATGTCACAGAGCATGCTCACTACAGTCTCCCATAAAAGTCAATAGGGCGTTTTCTGACTGTTTTTGTTACTTATGTTCTGGCGCCATCTATAAAGCAAATCTATGTTATCAATTATAAATTAACATGTTATAGAATAGCTCAAGAATTGTATTCTGCACACCTTTATGGTATTCAAGATAGATTTTATTTCTTTAGGTAAATGCCAGTGGCTACAAGTGCAACGTTTCGGTCGTGAGACCTTTGTCGGGCACTGAGCTGTGCTGGGGACTGATTCAGCGATTATTTAGCGATTGTATTGGCGCAGCTACAATTGAATATGGCGGCTTATCGCTCTATCTGTCTGTCTGGTGCTGTCTGAACACAACCATACATGTTATAGAATAGCAGCAGCAGAGTTTTATGTTCTCCTAGTGTAAGCTCGTGGGTGTAGCAGTTCCTCTTTAGTCATCCCAAAATCTTCCTGTTTCCATAGGAATAAGCAGTTCAAGTTATTGCAAACTATCTGGTGATCAATAACTTTTTACAGGGACAATATAAAAGCTGATGTGTAAAGTCTTTAGTGATACGGCGGTGTCATGCTCTAATTACATAGCCGATCCCCTTCGGACTACAGGAGTTCGGCTCCGTTGGCCACCACATTGATTTCCTGATGCCAATTACAAACACAGATAGGACTAAAGCTAATTATTTCTCTCCCCTGGTTAACTTAAATAAACTTATTGACCAACAGCTAATCCCAGGGAATCGGTGCAGTTGTGACCGAAGTAAAGACACAACCCACTGGTAAGAGGGGGTTAATACATCATGCAATACTTTCTAGTGTATCATTTGCTCTAAAGGGGTTTAGGATATTAAAAATAGGGTGTCATATTTTTTTCCTGTTACAGCGCCACTCTTATCCACAGGTTGTGTCTAGTATTGCATCTCATCTCCATTAAAAGGAACATATCATCAGTAATTAACCTATTGTTTAAAACAAGTTTTATATGTTAAACCTCTTTCTGTAATTTTTTTTCAGGTCACTATCTATATTAATTTAAAAAAATCCCAAATATTGCATTTTTCACACTGGCCACTAATCTCCTCACGATAAAATATCATTTTCTTTCATTTCTCTACTTGTGCAGGAGGGGGGGGGGGCAGGATCCTCCCATTATTATCAGAGCAGAATTACAATGAAATACATAACTATTCGGGTAAAAGAAATATAGAAAATAGGACAGGATCCAATCGGGAAGCCAAATAATGTGATATTTATTCTTCCCTCCTCCCTCCCTCTCCTGCACATACTACTGCACATCATAGAGCATGCTCACTACACTCTCCCATGCAAGTCAATAGGCCCTTTACTGAACTACCAAATCTCTGGAACTACTCAGGTAGGATGACTGCCTCCATAATCATGTTAATAAAATAAAAAATGACATGAAAAAAAATACAATTAAATATTTTTTATTAAAACAAAGAAGATGAAACATTTCCTTTAAAGGAGTTTATGATATTAGAAACACATGGCTGCTTTCTTCCAGAAACCGTGTACCTCTTGCCCACATGTTATATCTAGTATCGCAGCTTAACTCCATTTACTTGAAAGGGACTGACCTGCAATACCTGACACAGCCTATTGAGAAGAGTGGCACTGTTTCTGGAAAAAAAAATTAGACAACCCCTTAAAGCTTGACATCAGGTCCTTTATCTTTCCTCGGCATGTCACGCGTAGCCAAGTCAAGATCCGCTACTGCTCCTAGAATGCCTCCATCAAGCAATATATAATACGGCTGGTAGCATATGTCTGGTATTTACTTGCAGCGTTTCTACTGAATGATCCCCCAGCATATACAATTAAAAATGAATGCAGACAAGGGATTGCTCTTTTTTTCCCTAGTTTTATACTGTGATGTTGAAGATTGCATACACTGAAGTGAACCAATGTGTCACTTTCCCTCGGGGTCTCCTGGGACAGTAGGGCCTGTCAGCTGCATTGAATTGTGCCAGAAGATACCACAGGAGGCCGTGAACCAAGGCTATCATCTCTGCTTTCCAAATCTTTTCAGTTTAATCTCAGACACGTTTATCAAAGATGAATTGCCGACTCGCATGCCAAATGAGAGCAGAGTAAAATTAAATGGCCAAGCGATAAGGTTACGTACGTTATTCGCCATTTCGGCTCTTTTAGGATGGCTGCTTCGAAACGGGCTTTGAAGATTTGCCCCAAAACTTGGCTGTACGGGCCGTAGGACACATCTCACGAGATTCCAAAAGAGGCCATCTGCTTTCCTATTATTCTTAATTTAACTGTAGGTATTACCTTGTAAGGATCGGCTAGAACCGGAGTTCTATAGTATATAGAGGAGACACTATAGCAAAATTAAAGTTGTTTCAATAGGACAACTTTTTTTTTTTTTAATTGAAGCCGTCCCGGTGTTTAGCTGTTGGCCATGGCTCCAACTTTAGAAACCCTGGCAATTAGCAATTTTCCCCGCAGCAGCAATAGAATGAATGGCCAACCAAATATACTACATAGGGTCTGCCGGCGCGAGAGAAGTTTGTTTTTTTGTTGATAACCCTCTACTTGGGGCCACCTCTATGACATTCGTATGCCGTAATAAGACATATAGTAAAGGGCTGTGTTCAAGAGTTAACACCTTTTCAAATGGGATTCACGTTTTGGTGTTGGTTCACAGCACTACAACTGCCCATCCTGAGATGGTGTCTGCATGACCTCCCGTCTTTCCAAGTCTTGCAGGAGAAGATGGTTTTCTACTCCCTCATTTAGGGCCCGTTGGGTGCCTGTGAAGATGGACAGACCTGCATAAGTTCCCAGTGCCATTTCGTTATACGAAATTATGTCAACCTGTAAGTGATGGTCTCAATGGTTAATAAGCCTTTTGCCAATGGCATTTCAGTGCCCAGTAAACTGCTCTTCACCCACAAATTGTAAAACAATTTTTTTAAATTAGATATTTGAAACACAAAAATATCCTACGTGCACAGCTGGTCTCTTTGGTCGGTTGAGGGAAAATGACTTAATGGACCTAAATGTTGGCAGTTATTAGATAATCCTACAACTACTGGATAATCTTCTACTACTTGCAAGGTCCATTTGCTTAAAAGTGTTGTCTGTTTTGGACAATCTTTTTGTTAAAAGGGCACTCCTTACTGCTAAAATTCATGGCGATCATCGGTAGGGGACCCTGATAGTTAGTGTTCAATTATTCTGCAGCGCCACCACAGGGGAAATTAAGTATTACACAACACTTATTGAAACGTATGGGCTGTCCATCTAACGCAAGGACACGCAGGGTCCCCCAGAGAGAGAGATGCTCTTTGTGGCTGCCTGAATAAGAGAGCTACAAGAGCCTTCGATAAAATATATTCTTGCCAGTATGAGTCTTCCCTCTATTTCCGGTTTTTGATATCTCAACGCTGTTCTTTTTGATTCATGCTTGTCCTAACCCAATTATGACAAAAGAACAAGTCACTTTCTCCCACAAGATCAGTTCAATCCTCTCCTGCTGCTTTTATCACTCTCAGGATCTGATAGACCCCTTCTTCATGGTGCGTCACAATAGATCAGCACACTCCTGTCTCGATGCTGACATGTTTCCCTATATCTGATTAGCTACAGGGTGTCCTATCCCCACCCCCTTTAAAGCTGGGTATGTAAGGACAAACAAAATGCAGGAGGGTGTAGGGCAGCGATTGTCATCCATTAAACATTTGTTTATTTTTTTTAACCTACATTTTATAGTATATCTTTTATATAGTGGAGTTCTATTTTTCTGATTACATAACGCCAATTCTCCTCGTTCTCTTCACTATATAACCTACTATAGAGTTAAATCATAAAATTCTGTCTATCTGCAGCCACCACTAGGGGGAGCTTAGGCGCTTACTGCATATGACTTTTAAATTGAACTCTGTCGCTCCCCTAGTGGTAGTTTACGGCAGTGACAATTTTTTCCTGTAACTATAGCTGTGTGAAGGGAAGCAATGGATTTGGTGTTCTGTATCACAAAAACTTGAGTTCTTACTCATATTACGAAATTAATCAGCACAAAATGTTGAACCTAAAAACAATATACGTAGTCCAAAAAGGTGGAAGGACTTCCTTTAAGTAAGACATTTTTTTTTTTTTTTTTACATATTTAGCCATACAATACATAGATACTACATGTAATAGTAATAAATGATCAATGCAGGTGTCACTTGTACTTGATAAAAGAGTTTGTCGGGATAGGGAGGATGGTATCTCTTTAAAAAATGACTGGCCGTTCTTGTTTAATGACTTCACCGCTGTCTCCTTCGTTTCTTTTAAGGCTCAGGGAAAATTCGATTGTCTGCACAATGCTCAGAGGAAAATTTACTGCGCTATATGGCTGCAAACAGTTCAACATTTTGAATCAATACCCTTTATTGTGCTTATCGGCTCCCTATTCCTAAATCACACATTCCGCTCTTCACACATTTATGGCGGCCTTCATCTCCCGGCCACTGTGATGAATTTTTTTGGCTTCATCGGCCGTTCTATCCTTCCTACTAAATTGAAAAATGCCAAAGTATTTACTCTATATTTACGTTGTGTTCTGTCTTATAGATTTAGGAAAGAAATAAACTTTTTGAAATCTCCGCACCGGCTGTAGAATTTTATAACTGGAATTGGAACAGGAACTTTCTGCATATTTATGACCTCTAATGGTGTAAAAATTGGGGAATGTAGTAGCTACTTGTCCTTGGGACAACAATAGGATAGAATTTGATATTAATGTATTGTGATATTTTTTTTGGAGCTCATAATTTGGTCAGACCAGCACAAATTCCATATAGATGGCATATCCTAGTGCCATCAGTTATTGTTTGTACAGAACCCCTTTATTCTCAGGTCTGCTACATCTCTGTTTTAAAGTATCCCGATTTCTGATTAAAAAGCTGAAGGTATAAAGCTGACAATGGAGCAGAACAGGCAAAGTTTCAGATGAGGAAATGTAGCGTGCGAGCGTGTGACCCGAGGAGCGATGGGAAAGGGGAAAGGCCCACAATTTGGCAGCCGGCTCGGCTCTCTGTGTTGATCACGATGGCCAACAGGCCTTCCCTTTCTCTCAGGGCCTGCTCGCAGGTAGTGATGAGGGGGTTTGCACTGGTTAATGAGGATGGCAGTCTCTTGATTTCCCCTGGGACACACCCTGTGTCTGCTCCTGTCCTGATGGTGTTTTGGGGTGTCCTTGGTGTTATGGGTGCAAAATAAGACAGGAGGCTGGAGAGTGGCAGTTTACAGGCTCAGCTCGCGGCACCATTTACTTGAAGATTATAAGTGGCCTATATTGTGCATGATGTAATCGGCGCTGTAATGTAGATAACAGCAGTGGTTTTTATATAGAAAAACTATCAATTTTGAGCAAGTTATGACCTATTTTAGATTTATGCTAATGACTTTCTCAATAGACAACTGGGCGTGTTTTACCTTTTGACCAAGTGGGCGTTGTACAGAGAAGTGTATGACGCTGACCAATCAGTGACCAATTAGTGACATACACTTCTCCCCATTCATTTACTCCGACATCGTGATCATGCTTGATCATGATGTGCTGTCACTTACTCACACATTAACGTTACTGAAGTGTCTTGAGAGTGAATAGACATCACCTCCAGCCAGGACGCGATGTCTATTCACAATCCCGACACTTCGGTAACGTTTGTGTGAGACTTAATGACAGCAAGCGTAATCTCGCGAGATCTCGCTGTGCTAAGTACATGAATGGAGAGAAGTCTATGACGCTGATTGGGCACTGATTGGTCAGTGTCATACACTTCTCTCCACAACGCCCACTTGGTCAAAAGGTAAAACACGCCCAGTTGGGCATTAAGAACGTCATTAGCATAAATCTAAAATAGGTCATAACTTGGTCAAAATTGATCGTTTTTCTATATAAAAAACACTGCTGTTATCTACATTACAGTGCCGATCTTATTATGTAGGAGATAGGACACTTATAATGTGGTGACAGAGACTCTTTAAGTTTTCCACATAAAATGGTGGTTACATTCTTCCATATGACATGGAGGCACATCTCTTACATTAAACTCAATCCTTATAATCCGATGAAGTGCCAGATGCAGGAGCGGGGGGGGGGGGACCCTCTCTCTCTCTGCTTCCCTTGTGGCTTCCTACCCTTGTCGATTCTGTGGGATGATGAGATATCTGTCCATGATGCAGCTTTCTGCTCCTGTGTAATGGCTCTCAGCCTATTCGTGAGGGTAGTAAACATGTATAGGTGAAGGATGAGACTCACCAGCTTGATAAGGTGACATTGCTCACTGTCCACAGAATGGATTTCTGTTACTCTCAATAGATGTCAGAAGATTTCCTCTTAAGGCCTTATTTACACGAACGTGTTTCACGCGCATCTCACGGACCTATGTAAGTCAATGGGGACATTCAGACATTCCTGTGATTTTCACGCAGCGTGTGTCCGCTGCGTGAAACTCACTGCATGTCCTATACTTTAGCGGTTTTTGCGCATCACGCACCCATTGAAGTCAATGGGTGCGTGAAAATCACGCGCAGCACACGGACGCACTTCCGTGTGCTGTGCGTGATTCGCGCAACAGCAGATCAAGAAATGAAGGGAAAAATAAAACCACTTCCTTCATTTCATTTTCTAAATATCAAAACCGCGTGCCATAAGGATGGCATATGCGCGAAAATCACGCAGCCACGCACCAAACACTGAGGACACACGGAACTGCAATGCGTGCAAAACGCAAAAATCGATATAATATAGTAAAAAGTCTAGTCAAATTATTTATATATATATATATATATATATATATATATATATATATATATATATACTGTATGGATAGGACTGAATATCTTCATTGTCCCAGCTGCACGGTTCAGATAAATATATTTATCTCCTGAAGCTAATAAGACTACGGGCCTCTGACACATCCAGCTTCTCCAGGTCGGATACTATGAATGATTCCCAGTGAAGGTCTATTTCCTCTGGAGAATAGGAGTTAATCATTCAGAACTAATGGAGTTTACAATTCCTATTTGGGAAATAAAAATATAGGTCATGTGTAGTATTCAATGTTTCGTATGGGTTTATCTAATAGTCGTTATATTCTTGTATATAGGAGCAGTATTATAGTAGTTTTATTCTTGTATATAGGGGCAGTATTATAGTAGTTATATTCTTGTATATAGGGGCAGTATTATAGTAGTTATATTCTTGTATATAGGGGACAGTATTATAGTAGTTCTATTCCTGTACATAGGAGGCAGTATTATAGTAGTTATATTCTTGTACATAGGGGGCAGTATTATAGTAGTTATATTCTTGTATATAGGGGCTGTATTATAGTAGTTATATTCTTGTATATAGGGGCAGTATTATAGTAGTTATATTCTTGTATATAGGAGCAGTATTATAGTAGTTATATTCCTGTATATAGGGGGCAGTATTATAGTAGTTATATTCTTGTATATAGGGAGCAGTATTATAGTAGTTATATTCTTGTATATAGGAGGCAGTATTATAGCAGTTATATTCTTGTATATAAGGGGCAGTATTATAGTAGTTATATTCTTGTATATAGGGGGCAGTATTATAGTAGTTATATTCTTGTATATAGGAGCAGTATTATAGTAGTTATATTCCTGTATATAGGGGGCAGTATTATAGTATTTATATTCTTGTACATAGGGGGCAGTATTATAGTAGTTATATTCTTGTACATAGGAGGCAGTATTATAGTAGTTATATTCTTGTATATAGGGGCGGTATTATAGTAGTTATATTCTTGTATACAGAGGGCAGTATTATAGTAGTTATATTCTTGTATATAGAGGGCAGTATTATAGTAGTTATATTCGTGTCAATAGGGGGCAGTATTATAGTAGTTATATTCTTGTACATAGGGGGCAGTATTATAGTAGTTATATTCTTGTACATAGGGGCAGTATTATAGTAGTTATATTCTTGTACATAGGGGGCAGTGTTATAGTAGTTATATTCTTGTACATAGGGGCAGTATTATAGTAGTTATATTCTTGTACATAGGGGGCAGTATGATAGTAGTTATATTCTTGTACATAGGGGGCAGTATTATAGTAGTTATATTCTTGTACATAGGAGGCTAATTAGGTACTAATTACTAATTGACACCTTGGTGACAGACGAAGTATGATGGTTCCACTTGGTCCTGAAAAGCAATTAAGTACATTTATATAAGTATATCTATATAATGGGACAGATTTACTGTTCAATATACGTCAGAATTCTGACGTACATTCTATGCATTAAATTTATTAACTGTTTTGGACACTTTTGGCGCCTTGCTCGACAAGGGACGTGGTTTTGATTTAAAGAGGCGTTGTTTAGTAAAAAAAAAGGGGATGTTGTTTAAAATGGATTGTCGTGTGCCTAAATTATTGCGCAAAAATGTAGGCGTGAGTTAAGCCAAACAATAGGTGATATGAGGAAAAGAAACGTGTCTAACATGTCTAGCTATATGCGTTAAACTTATCACACACATTCACCCCTTTTGTTAAATTTTGCGCATCTTTTGACTGCCTTGTCTAAATTTCCACTGTCTAAAACTTAGACAGTATTGGTGAATCTGCCACAATATTCTATATTTTTGGGTTGTGGTAGGGGAACCTCATAAGAGCATGGAGGACATGGACATGCACATTTTACTCCAGTCTTTTAGATACTTTCCTTTTTAATTATATATTTTTTCTTTTTTGACAGAGAGGTTGCGCAATCTTTTCACATCACAATGTGACCATGGGACAGATATGCTTCCAATTTTTCAGCATAGGAAAAACCCAAAGTAAGTAGAATCAGCAGGAAATTATTGTGATTGAATTGGAGCAATAATTGTGAATAATTTGCTTAATAAAAATTAACAAAAAGTTGTGTAACTATATAAATACTTTGCTTTACTTCACTTTAATTTTGAGTTCTGTGACGTTTTCATCTCCATTCCTGTCTAGATTTCTGCTGGTTTTCTGTTTCCAGAGAGTCGTGTCTTTTGTTCTTTTGTAGGGGCTTAGATGACAATTATATAGTTTAACTCGGACAACTTGGTGACTTAAAAGTTCTCACATAAAATTAACATTAATGAGAATGGGAAAATAGTGACAGAGATTCACCATCTAGTCTACAGTTCGGGTATGTCCACAGGTCAGATAAACTGTGTAAAAGCGCACCGCGTATCCGCCCTGGTCGCCGCAGGGAATTCCAGCCGAAAAAAAAGCAGCAAATTATGGTGTCGCGTTTCGCTTGGAATGTCCACCGTGGAAAACTGCACAAAAAAAAAAGTTTGATACTTGCGTAGTCATGGCGACGCGTCCCTCTGACGTCCTGCAGGCCAGCCTCCTGGGATGATGTTTCATCCCATGTGACCGCTGCAGCCTGTGATTGGCTGCAATGGTCACATGAGTTAAAAACACAGAAAAAGGCCATACTTACAAATGGACACAGACAGGTCAGAAAATCTGATGGAGAGTGAACAGGTGCATTAAATAATAATAGCCACTCCCACTAGTCTTGAGGGGAGTGGTGTGTGGTGCATGGGATGTGTAGTAAAAAATAAATGAATAGTGTATGTGCAAGTGATAATAGGGGTGAAATATAGGGGGCAGTAATGAGTAAAGTGCCTAAATAAAAATAAATGAATAATGGGGTGCCAGTGTGTGAAACATGGATGGATAGTGTGTAAGTCATGAGGCACAGCGTGTATAGCCAGATAGAAGCCTATTTGTGACGCCTTGATAATTCATAGAGTGGGCTACCCTGCTTACTATGCCAAACAACAACACACCATGCTCTCCCAGCATCAAAGACCTGGCTGTGTCCAAAAGAAGCAAATATAAGTAAGAATGAAAAATACCTGGGGTATTAGTAATCATTTTGGCCAAAAGGACGCAAGCTCGCAATCCACGACAAGGATCCCCAGACTTGCGAGTCCCTAAATCCCTAACTGGAACTAAATGTTCCTGATGCACAGACCAAACCGATAAAAACAAGGGGATATATACAAAAACACTGAAAAAGGCCATACTTACAAATGGACACAGCCAGGTCAGAAACGCTGATGGAGGAGAGTGAACAGGTGCTTTAAATAATAATAGGCACTCCCACTAGTCTTGAGGGGAGTGGCGTGTGGTTACTAAATGATTACTAATACCCCAGGTATTTTTCATGCTTACATATATTTGCTTCTTTTGGACACAGCCGGGTCTTTGATGCTGGGAGAGCATGGTGTGTTGTTGTTGGGCATAGCAAGCAGGGTAGCCCGCTCTATGAATTATCAAGGCGTCACAAATAGGCTTCTACATGGCTATACACGCTGCGCCTCATGACTTACACACTATCCCTCCATGTTTCACACACTGGCACCCCATTATTCATTTATTTTTATTTAGGCACTTTACTCATTACTGCCCCCTATATTTCACTTATATTATTATCACTTGCACATACACTATTCATTTATTTTTTACTACACATCCCATGCACCACACGCCACTCCCCTCAATACTAGTGGGAGTGGCTATTATTATTTAATGCACCTGTTCACTCTCCTCAGTGGCGGATTAAGTAGACCATGGGCCTAGGGCTGTTACCCAAACTTGGGCCCCCCTTCCTCACCGCCGCCCTGCCGCGCCGTAACTATTTTTGACACTACTTTTTTGGGCAAGCATTAACAGTGTTACGATTTCCCTTGTCACAGGGCTGTGTCCCTACATACTGAGAGTATCACACTGTGCAGGGACACAACCTCCTGACAAGGGGAATTGTCTATCAGTCCTGGACTGCAGAAGACTTTTTGTGAAATACAAGGATTCCTATAATAAACATGTCAGGAGAGGTGACAGATTCTCTATAAATCTAGTGACTCACAGGTGACGACGTCTCAGATTCTAGTAGTTTTTTTCCTCTTTTCTTCTCCATCCGGTCCAGCGCTCATAACGACTTCTCCCGGCCATGACTCATTTCTGCAGAATTTGCCACTCAGACGTCTCCTCACTTTTCCAACATTTCCACACCTATAAACGAAAATAAAGTTATCATGGTGCCACATACTGTGCCCCTAAATATAATAGCACCAAAAACTGCGTGCCTGAATATAATAATACCACACACTGTAAAACACCACATACACACAGCCCCCTGTACATAATGCCACACACAGCCCCTGTAGATATTACACACCCCCATAGATATCGCCATACACAGCCCCCTCTATATATCACACATCCTCCCCGTAGAGAGCGTTACACACAGCCCCATATAGATAGTGCCATACAGCCCCCCTGTAGAGAGCGCCACACAGCCCTCCCCCTCTTGTAAATAGCACCAAAAAGCCCCCCTATAAAGAGCGCCACACACATACCACTGTGGATAGCACTACACAGCCCCCCCTTGTATATAGTGCCACACAGCGCTCCCCCTTGTATATAGTGCCACACAGCGCTCCCCTTGTATATAGTGCCACACAGCGCTCCCCCTTGTATATAGTGCCACACAGCGCTCCCCCTTGTATATAGTGCCACACAGCGCTCCCCCTTGTATATAGTGGCACACAGCGCTCCCCCTTGTATATAGTGCCACAAGGTTATGTACACATTTAAAAACTTTATATCATAATTTTATATATATATATATATATATATATATATATATATATATTACCCAATTACCCTAATATAGACATGTAATATATTACAATTTACGGTAGACAATGACCATTACAAATAAAAGGTCTATTTTAGGGTAAAACTATGTTATTACCAAAAAAAAATAGCTGAAACGTAAAAAAGCTTATTTGTTTACTATTATTTTCAAACTTTATGAATAAAAATTGTAAAATAGCAAAAAAGGTGTGTATAAAAACGATAAAAAACGAAACCTGCATTGTCTACGGAAAAAACGTCGCAAAAATCACGTCGTTTTTATTTATTTTTTATAAAAATGTGTGTTTGGTGGAACTTTGTAATTACGTTTTATTAAAAAATATTTTTACTTTTTGAGATACAGCTGCTTTGTATCCTGTATCCGTCAGGTCAGCAGGACTGACAGGATCAGTGACACGCAGGATCCACCTCAAATCTATCACATCTAAGATTATAATTTAGCGCAGGGCCCGTTTCACTGATCCCGTCAGTCCTGCTGACCTGACGGATACAGGATACAAAGCAGCTGTATCTCAAAAAGTGAAAATATTTTTTAATAAAACGTAATTACAAAGTTGCACCAAACACACATTTTTATAAAAAATAAATAAAAACGACGTTATTTTTGCGACGTTTTTTCCGTAGACAATGCAGGTTTCTTTTTTTTTATCGTTTTTATACACACCTTTTTTGCTATTTTAGAATTTTTATTCATAAAGTTTGAAAATAATAGTAAAAAAATAAGCTTTTTTACGTTTCAGCTATTTTTTTTGGTAATAACATAGTTTTACCCTAAAATAGACCTTTTATTTGTAATCGTCATTGTTTACCGTAAATGTTAATATATTACATGTCTATATTAGAGTAATTGGGTCAGCGCTAGCGTTACAACAATGATTGGCGGGGGGGGGGACGTTTTTTTTTGGGGTGGGTATTTTATGTGTATTTATTATTTCATTTTTTTTTGCACTTTACTTTCCTATTTTTTTATTACTGTGGTCTGTTCCTCAAAGGTCAAAAAAGACCTTCGGGGAACTTTATATATATTTTTTCTTTCTTTTACACCATGTTTTTCCACTGTAACTGGAGCTGCACAGCAGCCCCAGTTACAGGGGAAATCAGCCCTCTCATAGTGACGATTGTCACTAATAGGGCTGTGCTGGGTCCAGTTAGACCCAGCAGCAGCCTGCCACTAACGGCACCCGGCGATCATGTGACCAGTCACATGATCACCGGGAGGAATAGAGACAGCGCCGCTGCTGCTGTCTCTGTTCCTATACACAGCGTTCATTGAACGCTGTGTAAGAAGACATCGGAGAAGACAGAAGCAGCGAAAGCTGCTTCTGTCTTCTCCTCAGGGTCCCCGGCAGTCACTGACAGCCGGAGACCCGACATTCAGCTGCCCGATCGCGCGGGCAGCAAGTTAAAACCCGAGCCGTAGAAAGTCTATGGCTCGGGTTTTAAGGACCCGTCCCTGACCACTGGCCGTAAAAATACAGCCAGCGGTCGGGAACCAGTTGGGCAGGAGGATAAGCCTGCTGTACTGACCTTAGCGCCGGTGACCGACCGCCCGGCTCTTGTCTTGCAGATTCGGAGTAACAGAACAGCCGTCCGTCGCTGTTCTGTTACTCAATGGCGGCGGCCCGCACTTCAGGGAGGCGTGTCCTACCCCTTTCCCGGCCAATTCCCTGCTCCTCCCCTCCTCATCTTCGTTAGTTAGCAGCGCTAGCGCGCTGAATAGGTGCCTTTGCAAGATGATGTGCGGTTCGCCCATATGATAATCCGCCACTGACTCTCCTTCATCAGCGTTTCTGAACTGTCTGTGTCCATTTGTAATGGTCAAATGAGTTGAAACGTCACCCCAGGAGACCGGTTTGGGCAAAGAAGCACATAATTATGGGTAAGTATAAGATTTTTTTCCACCGCAAAAATGGCAACATCTGCTATTTGTTGTGGGTTTTACCTCTCCATTGAATACAATGAGGAAAACACGTAATAGAAAACCAGCGATTACGCAAATACAATTGACATGCTGTGAATGAAAAAAAAACGCACCGCAGGTCAATTTCTGAGCGTTTTTTCCACTTTTAATTTACGCAGCGTGTGGATGAGATTTGTTCAAATCTCATCCAATCTGCCACTACTGTATTATGCTATGGATTTTCTGCAAAAAAATCCATTGCGGAAAATCTGCAGTATTTACGCTATGTGTGAACTTACTCTTAAGCTGTTAGGTCACATGTCTGACAGCATGGTGAATTTGAACTGCTGTCTTTTTGACAGCAGTTAACAGCTGTCTAACAGATGTGTGTCCCAGCTCTGGGACCTGCATATATTTTAAGAACTGGCCGAAGAATCCTGGCGGAAACTAGTAGGGAGAGGGTCACGTGTGCGTACATCTCTCTACATTCTGTTGTATGGTTGTTACGGAAACAGCCAAGCAGCGCTTGCCCGGCTGTTTTGGTAACTTCCATTGAACGGAAAGGAGAGAACTATGTACATGCGGGACCCTCTCTCCACTAGTTTTCTCCAGGATTCTGCGGCCAGTTCTCGATATAGGCCCGGGTTACAGAGCTGGAACCCGCATCTATCAAACATTTATAGCATATCCTGTTGATATGCCATAAATGTCTAAGATGGGAAAACCCCTTTAACTTATATGACCTGCAGAGCACCTGTGTAGAACCGATATCTACCCTATATGGTCACTGTATGGTGGTAATCAGTCTTGGACTGACCCACCAGAGTACCAGAGGATCCTCCGGGGGGCCTAGACTCTGACCCTCTAATGGGTCCCAAAAGATCCAACAGAAGACAACCCCATTTGGAGCTGACTTGGGAGCCAATGACTTGTCACTAGGGTGTATTTGTTATTGTTATGATTCACATATATCATATTAGACCTTATTGATCAAACGTCCTGTGTGCACAATGATAATAACCAGTGGATGTGCACATATTCTGTAGAGATGGAGGGTGGGCCCTCAGAATTATTCCCTCTGGTGGGTCCAAGGACTATGTGACTCTTCAGCATAGCGGCACCGCCCCATGACCCTTTACTAAGTAATTAGTATATAGTGTACTCCGTTTTAAAAGTAGATTTTATAGACTTTGCTGCATCTGAAAAAAACATACAGGGGAATGTTTGGAAATAATGTCAGGTCATGTATTACTGTATGGTGGCGGTTCAAGGGGTTAAAACTACCTGACAAAACAATTCTATCTGCCCTGCAATTTTGTTGTTATAAATATATCCTATATAATTACAGCTCCAGAAGTAAGCTCTTACACATACATATATATGGCATGAGAGCCAAGCTCAATACATATATACAGCACCAGAACCAACCTCCGTACGTAAAATCAGCACTAGAACCCAGCTCTGACATATATACAGCACTAGAACCAAACTCAGTACATACATACAACTCCAGAACCAAGCTCAGTACATAAATACAACACCAGAACCAAGCTCAGTACATATATACAGCACCAGAATGAAGCTCAGTACATAAATACAACAGCAGAACTAAGCTCATTACATATATACAGCACCAGAACAAAGCACAGTACATTTATACAGAATCAGAACAAAGCTCATTACATAAATATAGCCCCAGAACAAAGCTTAGTACATATATACAGCACCAGAACAAAGCTCAGTATATATATACAGCACCAGGACAAAGCACAGTGCATTTATACAGAATCAGAAGCAAGCTCAGTACATTTATACAGAATCAGAACAAAGCTCAGTACATATATACAGCACCATAACAAAGCTCAGTACATATGTACAGCATCAGAACCAAGCTTAGTACATAAATACAACACCAACATAAATACAGCCCAATTTAATGCAACCCCTGCCATATAGGTTTGTACGGAGTAAAACTACAGCTCCCAACATGGTCCGAATAGTGGTAAGGATATGCTGGGAGTTGTTGTTTCACAAAAAAAATCATGCCACCCATCATCTCGCTGCAGATCATACAGTGACTACAGTGCTGATTAGAGGCAGAATAAACATATACATTAAGTAACACACCGATGACTATCTCAGATTCTAGTTGTTCTTTTTCTCTTTTCTTCTCCATCCAGTCCAGACCTCTATGATGACTTCTCCCAGCCAAAGCTCATTTCTGCAGTTTTCCCGCTCAGATAGATATCTTCAGCTTCTCACTTTTCGAAATTTCTGCACCTATAAATGCAGATAATATTCTCATGATGTCACGCACTACACCCTTAATATAATAGTGCCATACGCTGCACATCTAATTATAATAGCACCATACACTGTCCCTCATTATAATATCACCATACACTGTGCCCCCTCACACAGTGCTCCATGTAGATAGTGCCCCATAGATCCCCCTGTACAGTGCCCCCCATAGATAGTGCCCTACATAGATCCCCCTGTAGATAGTGCCCTACATAGATTCCCCTGTAGATAGTGCCCTACATAGATCCCCCTGTAGATAGTGTCCCACATTTAGCCCCCTGTATATAGTGCCCCAAATATAGCCCCCCTGTAGATAGTGCCCGACATACAGCGCCCTACATATAGCCTCCCTGTATAGTAGTGCCCACCTATATCCCCCCTTAGATAGCGCCCCACATATAGCTCCCTTGAAAATAGTGGCCCACATATAGCCCCCTGTATATAGTGCCTCACATATAGCCCCCTGTAAATATGTCCTTACATATAGACCCCCACTGAATATAGTTCCCTACATATAGGCCCCCTCTATAGATTGTGCCCAAAATATAGCCCTCCACTTCCCTCCTGTAGATAATGGGACGCACGCTTTTTAAAGAAAAAAACAACTCTACATACTCACCATACTCACCTTGATCCTGTTCCTGCGCAGGTCTGCTGGGGCTGAAAGATGCAAGCGACACGATGACGTTATCGCGCCGCTTGCATCGTTGAAGTGTGCTGATTTGCAGGACACAATAACTTGCCCCGACAATCCGCGCGTTCCAATAAAGGTAGTGGCGCGATGACATCATCGTGCCACTAGTGTTGTTAAAAGGCACTGATTGACAGGGCAGAATGACTTGCCCAGCCAGTCATCGCCTTTCAACAACGAAAGTGGCGCGTGTCGTCAAAAGGCGCTGATTGGCAGGGCAAGTCATACTGCTCTGCCAATCAGTGTCATTGTAAGGCACTGAATTGAACGTGCCCGGCCATTCAGCGCTTATGCATGTAATTGTACCTGCGTCCTATAGACGCAGGTACAATTAGTGCAGGAGGAGGCTCATCTCGCCTCATGGACGGTGCGGTCCTGGCTGTACCGTGTACCGCAGCGAATTACCAGGCACAGCCGTAACCAAATGTACCGCGCTGTGTCTGAGTAAACATTGAAAGGGAAGTGTCGCAGTTAATAGGTGGGAATCCCTACTCTACCAATCATATATTGGTGGCCTAGCCTAAGGATAGGCTATTTTGCTATTTTATTACTGTCCTGGAAAACTTCTTTAAACCCAGAAATAACTCATCACACCTAGCTTTATAATATAAAATAATGTCAAAAAAGTAACAGACACACATGATGATCCAAATCTCCCCCCCCCCCCCCAGTGATTGCCACAGCCTCTCAATGCAGCTGATCGGCAGGGATGCTGGGAGTCAGACCCCCACTGATCAGATATTAGGATAGGCCATCAATATTTCTGTCCCGGAAAACCCTTTTAACAACCAAATCCATTTGTAGGAAATAAAATTGCCAGCTGTGGATGGCATTACACTGTATGGGGGCATTATACTGTATGGGGCAGCTATGGGGGGCATTATACTGTATAGGGCATTATAGTGTATGGGACAGCTATGGGGGCATTATACAGTATGGGGGCATTATACTGCATGTGACAGCTATGGGTGACAATATACTGTGGGGGCAGCTATAGGGGCATTATACTGTGTGGCGGTAGCTATGGGGAGCAGTAACTGTAGTGGTCTGCTATGGGTGCATTATACTGTGTGGGGGGCAGCTATGGGGGGCATTATACTGTGTGGCGGTAGCTATGGGGAGCAGTAACTGTAGTGGTCTGCTATGGGTGCATTATACTGTGTGGGGGGCAGCTATGGGGGGCATTATACTGTGTGGGGCAGTTATGGGGGCATTAGACTGTGTGGTGGCAGCATACTGTGGGGGCATTCATGGGGTCTGTCGGACAAGGCAGTTGGGCAAGGGCGTGTGTTCTGGTTGTGTTGGGTAAGGGGGCCCAAGCTGAATTGTTGCACCAGGGACCATGAGCCTTTAGCTACGCCCCTGGCCCTCACGGTGGTTTTGCTTCTTGCCAGAACCGATATACATATTGCCACTGGTCCCCCTGCCCATCTCAAGCCCCACTTCAATAAAAATGGGGCCTGGGGGGCCAAAGTGGTTTGCAATGTATGGACTCGATGGTGTCCTTACAGATCAATATATATATGTAGATTTTTTTTTACTCTTGGTTGCTCTGATTTGAAGTGATAATCTTTTCAGATTTTCCCCACAGTTGGACATAATGCCTAGTTTTTCTTGGGAATTAGAAATCAATATGTTCTCCCAGCACGAATTCAGCTTCATTTCATTTCACCAAGGACCTCATGTGTGGATATCGACAGATATTTTTTTACAGGATTTTGCTGCTTTTAATGCTTTACTCTCATGAAATCCTTTGTATTACAGCAATCCTATACCTTTGCCATTAAGGTAACAGTGTTGCTGTACGCCTAAAATACCCATCAATTATTTGCTGCCATTGTTAATGTCTTCCAGTTTTATTGAGGATTCAACACCTCTGCTCATAGTGTTTCCAAGCTCAGTAATAGTCCTCTTATTCTATATGATCATGCCGGGATGAGCAGATTTTCCACAATATGTGACGTAAATGATATAATATAGAAATCATGTTGGAATGAGTAATAAAATTAGGAATAAAGTAATGAAAGTCTCAACGTCTGTGCTGTGCAGTGAAATAGGGATGCCGTTGTACTTATGACAAGTACAACATATTATTCAGGCAAGATGGCTGCCCCTATAATCATGCAATTATAAAGAAATAATATGTTGTATATGTCGAAAGTCTCAACGTCTATGAATAGCTGCTCCATAGATTTGCTTTACAGCAGGCACCTGGACATAAGAAAACAACCGATTGACTTCTATGGGATAGTGTAGTGAGCATGCTCTGTGACATTTGCAGTAGTCACTATGCAGGGAGATGGACGAGAGAGGAGGAGGAGCTGTCTTCATCAGCTATTGTCAATGGTGTGATCCTGTGTTCTCTGCCTCCAGCTTTATAATAGAGCTGTTACCTTTTATTGTAATCCTGCCCTCTGATAATAATGATGTGACTTCTGACCCTGCCACCCGGTGTACACAGCTCAAGATGAAAAATGATCTCTACAAACAAAGTGTCAGCCTATTGTAAGCGTGTAGAATTTTTTTCCTATAGATAATTTCGTGAAAAGCGCCAACAAAGTCTTTGATCATTGTCTGAAGATTCCCTTAAAGTCCAGATAAAATGTGGAGTAACTTTGTGATCCTGAGAGACATGATATTTTTTCTTTCATGTTTAGAAGAATTCTGCTAGTTTCCTGTTACCAAAGATTGTGGGAGCTCAGATGAGTTACACAATTAGAGCTCAGCTTTTAGTTCATGTTTGACAGTAGGGTGGAGCCAAACTGCTGTCTGTTTCCAGGGGCAACCAGCAGAATTTAAAAAACAGCCATGTATATGAATGTAGAAAACAACATAAAATAACTCAAAATCAGCACCAAAACAGTATAGTAAAGTATTTGCAAAGTTATTCAACTTTTTATGAAGACTTAAACTGTGCTATTGACAGTAGAATTACATTTTACTAATTTTCCGTTCTCAATTTAGACCAATAAGGCACGGCTTATTTTCGACCGTTTTTCGGGCCGTAAACGGCCGAAAAATCGGGAGCAGAACGCCTCCAAATATCTGCCCATTGACTTCAATGGGAAAAACGGCGGCGAAAAATAAGTGCATGTCACTTCCTGGGAAGTTTTTGGAGCCGTTTTTCATAGACTCTTTTTAAAACGCCGTGAAAAATGCGAGTGGCTTAAAAAAAGTCTGAAAATCAGGAGCTGTTTTCTCTTGAAAAAGCTCCGTATTTTCAGACGTTTTTGGTTAAACGTGTGAACATACCCTAAACAGTAAGCATTGGCACAACATGCTCTTTAAAGATTTCTTACAGATGTAAATGTATAAATTTCCCAATGCTATGCAGCCATTTATACTGAAAAAGAGGAATCAAACCTCCTTCATTCGCTTCATTACCTTACATTAGATTCATGAGATCAATGAAAAAATCTCCATTACAATGGGAATAGTACGATTTCTTTTTTAATTTTGGTTTGTCTACAAGCTCGTCTTGTTTTCTAATGACCTAGATCCACCGAGAAACGGTTGTGACGGATTCTAACACTTCAGATTTATATGGAAATATGGAAAGTGATTTTGTAATCTATCTGTAACTCTCAACCCACTAAATTACCCTCAGGCACGAGACCCGTGTAGAATTTAAACTTGTCTCTGTGTATTATAGTCTTCACTCAAGGACACTGGAAGACATCCAGAATATTCAGTTCCTTCTTTAACCACCTCAAAATGTCATTACTGGAATGAATGAAAATAATTAATTCCTAAATCAAAAGCATGGTAACTAATTATGCATATAATATTGCACTGTTCAAGCTATATTAAAGGGGGTTTCTCACTTTAGACATTAATGGGATATTCACGGGACCCCCTTTTTGAGAGAACATGGGTCCTTTGCTTGACTCCTGTAGTTCCCATAGACTTCAATGGAGGGAGCTGTCCAAATGTACGCTAAACCCATTCTGACTGCTTAGGCGGAGGCAAAATTGAGTGGAGGCCACACATGTCCGATGGTATCTATGAAAGTTACGGGAACAGCTGTGCAAGCTTTAGTTTGCAAGACAGGAGTTAGGGGACCCTTGTTCTCCTGATATGGTACCATGTGCAGTACAACTTACGTAGACACTCTTGGTGAACCTATTTGGGAGGTACACTACTAGTTTTTAATGGAGTTGACACATATGGAGTTACTATGGCTGGTACTTATTGGGGTTCTAGATGGCACTTTGCAAACTCATTGGCTGCCACTTAGTAGACACTAGCGAAATCTTATGGGGGGTAACTGTGGCGATTACTGTTAAATAGGTTGCCTCATGAAGACAACCTCTGTCCATATTCCCTATTCAGGCCTAATGACGTTATAGATGTATCCCCCACTCAGGCCCCACTCCCTATGATTGGGAAAGGAGAGTCACTCTGAACGAGTGGCTCTTCTTCTGGCAGACTCGAGCCGTCCTCATATTCCAAGGACAATCATTGAACCGAATGGGCAGCCATGTAATGCTTAATTTCCCTTGCAAAGGCCACTGCAGGGCAAGAGCCTGGCTAGCCTTGTGGCTTCCCTCAGAAAATTGTTTGTCTGCTAGGGGTGCTAGGAGCAGGACTCGGTGGTCAGCCCATCGCAGCATGAGCCACATTCATAGACAACCCCTTTTTAAGTGAGTATTGCCAATTGCTCTCTTATAAAGAGATCATTTGGGCATTCAAGAAGGTGCATGTAAAAAAATCTGATACGTTTGTCTGTTAGGGTAGTTTTGCATGGGTGTAATACAGTCGCATTTTAGGGTCTGTATTCTGGCCACGATATCCCAATCAGCAGTAGACTCTGCCTCTCCTTAACTGAGACTCTTTGAAGTTGAGTTTACTTGAAGCTGTATAGACCAAATGTTGACCTACTTCTTTGGAATAGACAATTAATCTTGATGGAGTTGGGAGGAAGACCAACTCCAAGATGGATGGAGACATGAACAAATCCTTGAGTAGCCTGAAGACCTAAAAAGGTCATTCTGGAGGACTACAATTTATTGACCTACCAAGAATTCAATTGCTCTAACGATTTATAACATTTGTAGGCGGACTTCACTTCTCTTGTAGACTGATATTGATTCACCAGGAGTTTCCAGGAGTTTACACTATTAAATCTTGGGTGCTTACTGTATTTATGGATCTTCCTGGTGGTTTAGCAACACCTACGTTCTAGAGATCCATATCACAGTCTCTTATGGTTTTCGAAAGCAGACCCTTGCTTTGGAAATGTAGTTTTCTAACTCCAGTCCACCCCACTTTGCCAAAAGAAGATATTCATAGGCCTATAACTCCGTTTTCTAATCGGACATATATCAGACTTTTGACAGTCAACCTTGGAATCTGAAGCACGTAAGCCGTGTCATAGTGTTCAATCATTGATGGACACCGAAGGTGGTAAAGACTTTCTTCTAAAATAGTCCTGACTACTCAGCGGTTCAACTATCACATAATGGGCTGCTCAGTGCAAGTTTTGACTATTTTCATGTAAACCAGTTCAGATCAGGTCGTATTTCCCAGACCTTAGCACTCTACTCCGAACTGTTAACCCCAAGTCTTGTTTCTAAAGCCAATATTCGTAAAACCTAAGAATGACTATGTCTTGCCTGTTCAGATATGTGTTTATTGTACACTTTTCTTACCTGACAGGCCCCTTTAACCAAATGCACTTGATACCGCAAACTGTGCTGGAGCTATATGTGACAACACAATGCTGAGAATGAGCCATATTGACAAGTGTAGGAGGACTTTGTGTCATTTATACCAAGTTGCTTAGTAACCTGCTACTTGGACAGTTTTGTTCTTTATATTACTTAGACTATTTTTATCAGTCTCTCTTAGGAATGTATTTTCGAAGTTTATCTGTAATTCACATATACCATATGCCCACAGATGAAGCTTTATATTGGGACTGTTCATATGGTTGATGAGAAGAGCCGTATGTACTGTAGATAATCTAAATAATGTGCTACTGTATATCCATCAACCGGATCCAACAAAAATAGAATCACGATCATTTTGTAGGTTGACTTGCTCATGAGGTGGACACTTTGGTTTCAGATGAGCATTCTACCGGTGGTGTCCCACTTCTTATCCCCAGCATAAAAGATTTTATGTTTGGCATGACCATTTACCATTCGTGGTGTATTAGTAGCAGACCCTCCAAGTGAACCTAGGGAGGTACACTACTGTTTCTACTGAGTACTATGGCTGACGCATATAGTTTGTAGTATATATGTGGCTGGAATTCATAGGGAACAGTGAGTGTTACCTATGGGAGCTCTGCCTAGCACTTTTGGAATTTCTTTGGTTGGCACAATTTGGGCACTTGCAATCTCTAATGGGGGAACTGTGGCTATCTCTGTTGAAGGGGTTTTCCCCATGAAGGACATTTGACATATCTACAGGATATGTCATAAGTGTCAGATAAATGCGGGTCCCACCTCTGGGACCCACACCTATCTCTAGAATGGGGTCCCCTAAACCCTGTTCTAAATTTTTGTGCTCACGCTGACTGCCGGCCACTTACTGATTACATGGTCGGGAGTTACGGAAACAGCGTAACTCGCTGAGCTATGCTGTTTCCGTAACTCCCATAGTAATGAATGGCAGCTACGGAAGCAACGTAGAATGCGAGCTATGCTGTTTGCGTAACTACCATTTAGTTCTATGGGAGTTATGGAAATAATGTAGCTCAGTGTGTTACTCTGTTTCCGTAACTCAAGACCATTTCCTGACCATGTAATTAGGAAGTGGCCGGAAGTCAGCGTGAGCACAAAAAGCTAGAAGGGGGTTTAGGGGACCCCATTCTAGAGATAGGTGCGGGTCACAGAGGTGGGACCCTCATCTATCTGACATTTATGACATATCCTGTGGATATGTCATAAATGTCCTTCATGGGAAAACCTCTTTAAGAGAGTATCGTTACTTGTTTTCTTATCCAGACAAAGGCTTTGGCGAAACGCACGTTGGGTGTGGTGGGTGAAGATTGGACTTTACTGTTTGCTCTTGTTTTTGTTTTGTTTTTTTATAAATACCATTTTTCTTGGCTGAAGGGATGGAAAATAAATTTGCCTGCTGTGACTAAACCATCAGGGCACCTGTTATGGTAGAAAAAGGCCACAACAGTAAATTTTATTAACCAAATTTTTAGAAAAACAGATAAATATGTTACATTTCTAATAATAAATAAGATTAAAAATAATCCAATGCAATATCTTACCTTGAATATCAACCTATTGTGACCGGAAGGGTCGTTGAAGGCATACTCAACCAATTTTCTCCACAGTCCATAATATTCGTCAATGCTCTCTCACCATTAACTTTAGCCGCTGACACAGTCCCAAGGAAATTTGTCAAAACTTTGAGCACTTAAATTCTCCACACTCCTGGGATTCCAGCCCGCCAGTAACCCAAATATAGCTGTACCTTCACAGCTCCAAACACCATTTTTCCTTTAATGAATTTCTGGTTACTCTGCTCTTTCCAAAATTATTAGCCTCCAAAGACCTTTTACCTGTCAAACCCGGTACCCTCACACAAACCCTTGACACAATACTTGGCTAGATAAAGGAGGGTTATTTGGTTACTTCTTTGTATTAGGCACCACATGTTTCCCCCTAAGCCTAATGTCACGAAGCCCGAGGAATGGGCTGTAACTGGGCCAGCAGGGGGCGTGTGAACCCTCCTTGTCACCAAGGTATTTGACTTGGGGCTTCTCGAGGGAGCAGAGTTTAAGGGAACTCCCGGTTTATACCCTTAACCCCAGGTCACTACACTCGGTGTAGTCTCCCTTGGTAATGACTGACTTAAATAGAAGCAGAGTGGTCTAGAGAGCTAAAGGTCATGGGAGACTGTGAAGGTTCATCACGGTGAACGTATCTCATGGTCAGGGCAGGCGGCAGGCACGGATGGTCGAAAACAGTCAAAGGTCGGTCCACAGAAATCAGAAACTAAACAGCAGGGGAAACAAGGAACACTGAGGAACACTAGAAACCAAATTGCTCTGACAAGGAGTGATGGGACATGAGGTTCCATAAAGCCCAGAGTGTCTTGGAAAAACATGATTTTGGTGTGCGCTGGCCCTTTAAGAAGACAATGGTCAGCGCATGTGCTAGGACCCAGTGCAGCATGTCAGCAGCTCAAACAGCCGAGAGCAGCAAAAAGGCAACGGGGACACCTGTCGGAGGTACGGGGAGCACTACACCTAATGCCTAATCCTCTACTTTGATGTCCTCCAAAACCTTATCACCCTCCAAAACCCTGATGCTCATGAATTCCCACCCCCGCCAGTCAAGCCGCCTTACTTTACTACATCTGCGACCCACTATGTAAGTCTATATATTGACTTTTCTTTTGCACTTGCACTTTATACTTATTGCTTTTGCATTGATTGTTTTAAGTGAGTATTTGTCTGGTTTACATTCTGGTATAGTATTTTATTTGTCACTACTCGTAGGGTCCTGTTCACTCCTCGTCTTTTTGTCTTTGTACTGTCCTTTTGTGGATTTAAAAAAAATGTACTTGAATTTAAAAAGGTTTATATTATTAATTTGGATCGGCACTATTTTTTCTATTAGTGTTGTAATATATATCCATTGTGCATGTGGACAGTGATTGTTACCGTGTGGACTCCTTTTTTGGGTTTGTTTTCTTATAATCATTGGGGCATTTAAAAAAAAGAATGTGAAAAATCTGATACAGCACACTTTTCTTTGTTAGGGTAGTTTCACATGGGTGTAATACATTTTAGGGTCTGTATTATGTCCGCAACATCCGGACCTCCTGTAGTTCTTCTGAACCGAAATTAGATTAACATAGGCTACCATAGGGTCCATGTGTGCAGGGGGGGAGGGGGGAGTTGTACCCATATTTTTGTTCCAGAATATTGGAGGGTATGTGGTAATAGACAATGCAAGAGAAAGGTCCAGTAAACCTCTGTATATGCCTTGCAGCAGTCATTTTGTCAAGTCCAAGCTAGGGCTCACATATCAATCTATCAAAAAAAATAAACATTTGGTTTAACAATATGGCATTTGAAATATGATTCATATTTATTAATAGATCATACCATTTGTTCTCCTGAATTCTCGTAACTCTTACAATTTATATTCTTCCGAGGCAAGCAGTAGCAATATTGTCACGTGTTTGAGCTCATTATGCCGGTTATTTGTGCCTAAAAATTCTACACCTGTCATACACCCAATGTTTACAAGGTTTCACTCATGTTGCAGATAAGATATTACCATTTTTCTTACCATATGTTCATACAAATTGCGGTTGTATCACTGAGAGCTTCCTTTTTTACACTCATTCTGGAGGACCCAGCATGTGTACTATGTAATGCTTCATTTAACCTGTGGTGGCGCTGAAGGGAAATTGAACACTTGCTGCTAGGATCCCCCACCGATTACAGATGATCGCTGGGAGTCTCAACAGCAGGATAACCTGTGATCAGCTTATTTCTGGAGTACCCATCTAACAAAAATGAGTGTCCAAAGTGGACAAACCCTTTAAATACTCTGTTTTCAATACAAGAGGACGAGCAGTATGACATATGCTGCCGTATTAACCAGTACTGTACATTTTTCTTTTCTTCTTTTATTCCAAGCAAAATTTGATAAAAGCAACCTGATAGCATCTCAAACTGTAGACTGAGCCCGAGGGGGCTAGAAAGAAAGAGCGGAGACAAGCGGAAGGATTTGATATGCAGACACTTAGTCATTGACGAGGTTCCTTCTCTTAATTCCAAAATCAGCTGCAGCTGCATCTAAAAGGGGAGAAGGGAAAAAAAATCCTCGATTTGACGACAGCTGCGTTCATGTCATGAGAACAAGCCCATGCTGGAAATGTATTATTATGGGGAAGATTGGGCTTTAATTAAATACAGCTGCAACTGTTAAACATTTCACTCAGTCTGTCTATTTTTTGCTGGAATTCATTGCCCGAGCACTTTGTTTCTGTGCATTAAGCAGGCACAAACAAAGGAAAATGCTGAACTTAAAGAAATATATACCATGTGGTGCTACACATCAGTATGTGTGTGTAAAAAGATAGACAGAAAGATAGAAACAGACAAACCAAACTCATTAAGAAAAAGGCTATTGTTGATACAGCCGGTTTAGCATTGGTTACGATGATTGTGAATTGACAAAAGAAGAGGTTCGATCTGTAAGGCTCTATTCATACCACGTTCATATATGCAACTGTATGTCTGCAATTCACTTTTATTGTAGAAAAGGGTATACTTTAGTCAATACTAGTGTTGAATAGCGTGGTAGACTACACTCAAGAAATAGTATTCAGTTGTTAAAGGGTTTGTCCACGCATTGACAATTGATGACTTATACACAGGATAGGTCATCAGTATATGATCGGCGGGGGTCCGACACCCACACACACCGATATGCTGTTCCGGCTGCCTCCGGGCGCCGGATGTTATGAAGGGTATGCAGTAGTCGGAGCCGGAAGCAGAGCCATCTGGTCATCGGACAGGTCATCGGTTGTCCGTGCCTGGACAACCCCCTTAAGCTGTTAAACGTATGGTATGCCAAAATATTATCAACATGAACAAGATAGGAAAAGGCTATAAAATACTATAAAATTATTTGAATATCCAATGAGGACTGTGAGGAAATGGAAGCTGCATCATACCACCAGCTCACTGCCTAGAAAATTCATAGCAAAAAGGAATCTTGTGGGGAAAGTCACAGCCACTTTGAAGGAGCTACAGAGTTCCGTGAAGGTGCGCCAGTCATCCATACAAAGAGCACTACATATAATTAGCTTATATGGGAAGGTGGTTAAAAAGAAGCCACTACTTTGAAAATACATAAGCTAATCTGGAGTTTGCCAAAAAGCTCCAGAGGGATCCAGCTAAAATATTCAAGAAGGTTTTCTGGCCAGAAGGTATAAAATTGAGTTTTTTGTCCAAATTTCTGAATGTTTGACGCAAACCTATTTCTTCTGCATATTGCTCAACAAACACCATCCCAACAGAGAAGTATGGGTTTAGCAGCATCCTGAATGTTTTACAATAGCCAGGTCAAAGTCTTGAATCCGTGACACAATCTAAAAATTGTAGTCCACAAGCCTCATCCAAATAACCTGAACGACCTAGAGGGAATCTGCCAGGAAGAATGGGGTGAAAATCCCTACCAAACAGTTTGCAAAGCTGGTAGAAACTTACCCTGCTGGAAGATAACCTTTGTCCATATGCCCTAGTAGGGCATATGGACTTCCGATACGGGGGATCCCCTTCTTGGGATCCCCCTCTATGAGTCGGAATGGAGATTCACTCTATCAGAGGGGCTCCAGTTCTCGAGGACTTGAGCCACCCATGTATCGGAATGACCAACAATGTCATAGTACATTTACCCTACAGCTGCAGGGGAAACGCCTGACTGGCTGTGGATTTAACGGTGGTTGGACTTGTGGCGATCAGCTGATCGTTGCGGTGCTCCAAACTGAAAGGGATTGTCTCTGATTAGACAACCCCTTTAAAGCTGTATTTACAGCAATATGTGGTCCTATCAAGTATTTGTATGGAGGAGGATTTGTTATCTGTTGACTTTTAGGGCGTTGAATAATTTTGCACTGAATCCTCCAATATTCTCACATTGCCATGTCCATTTAGCTGAGACTAATGTGAATGTTAATTCTGTAGAGGAAGATAAGCGGTTTCCAAATACTTCCAGTGGTGCTTATTGTGACAATAGACTTCAAGGGATTGTCCGGCTGAGGCCATAGACATCAGATGGTCACACTGGAAACATCGGGATCCACCGAGCATTATCTAATATGCACAGATGTAGGCAAGTTTATCTTGACTCCGATAACTTTCTGCAGCGTGATATCACACAACAAAAGGCATTGAAAAGTAATTAGAAAATTGAATTAAAGTTCCTTGCCACTGTGTATTTACAGGGTAACTAAACGTTTGACTGATTGGGGGTCGAAGCACTGAGACCCCCACCAATCGCTAAAACGAAGCAGCAGAAGTGCTCGTGTGAGCGCTGAGCCGCTTCGTTTCTGTTCGGCATTTTCCGGAAATCAATGTATCGGAGTACGGACTCAATAGAAAGTCTATGATCCCGTACTCCGCTACATAGGCTATCCGGAAAAAGCCGAACCGAAACAAAGCGGCGGAACGCGATTGGTGCTCAGAACCCCACCAGTCATAACTTCTGACATGTCACTATGGCATGTCAGAAGTTTGTCTAACGTTTAGTTACCCTTTAATGTGTTAAGAGTCAACATAAAGATGGCTACCTCTGTATGGCCAGGAAAAACAAAATATGAGCTATTCAAACCCTTTCATAGCAAATTGCTCGGGAGGGTGAGATAATCTGAGATAATCTCAGGCCACACGGGCTGTGCAAGACTTTCACACTTTTTACTTAAGTGCCACTTATATTCCCTGAAAGATCAGAAAATAGCATTTATCTGCAGGTTGAAATGTACAAGTTCCATCACATTTGGAAAGCTGCCAGTGAAAAAATGACAAAAAAATATATAAATATGCATAATAAAATAAAGATCACAGCAATGAATATTTATGTAGTTGAGGACTAATGGTTCTGTGAAACTAAAGCAAAGTCAGTGTGTAGCAGAAAGGTTGTACGCGCTGCAGTCATAATTTGTTGGTCACCTAGGAGGTCAATTGAAGACATATCTAATAATTAAAAAAAAAAGTGTCTCCATGATGCAGCCAGCCCCGAGACCGGAGGATTAACACAGAGGAAATTCCTCCCATACTGATTGCTTCCTACAGCTATTTTTAACATGAAGAGGACTCCACTCGGAGATTGTGAACGTCTGCATACAGAGGCTTTTCCTCCACAATTATAATTCTATTTTAGATCTACATTGTTAAATGGGTGGTACAGTCGCTAAAAATTGATGGCCTATCCTCAGGATAGGCCATCAATAGCTGATGGGTCGGGGTCCGACTACCGGGACCCCCGATCAGCTGTTTTGAAGGGGGTGCAGCTCTCGTACGAGCGCTGCTTCCCCTTCATTTCTACTTGCTCACTGTGAATAGTAGACACAGATGTAGCAGCGATTCACAGTATTACAACCTTTTTTCCCATTAAAGTGAATGTAAAAAGGCTGCAATACTGTGGATCGCCACTACAACCGTGTTTATGATTCACAGTGAGCAAGAAAAATTAAGGGGATGCAATGATCGTACGTGAGCTGCACCCCCTTCAAAAGAGGTGATCGGCGGGGATACAGAGCATCGGACCCGACCCATCAGCTATTGATGGCCTATCCTGAGGATGAGCCATCAATTTTTAGCGACTGGATAACTCTTTTAATCAATTATTATTATTATTATTTGTATGGCAGTATTATTTAGGCATTTTACAGCACTGTTATTATGTTACTCTGTTTATGGAGCGGTTTGGTCATTGTTGGTATTATGTGAGCACTGTATGGTGGAATTTACTGAATCTGTCGCATCTTTCTAATGGCCGCGTTGCACATCAGCTGCGGCCGTGCGCCATACATTCCACCATCGGACATAAAAAAATAAAAAGTAAACTTACCGCTATCTTCTCCCATCCGGGTCCTCTTAAGAGTACGGTGACCCATACAAGGTCCTGATGCTGAGCAGCGTCATTGTTTTATATGCGACGCGGCGCTCAACGTCATCGATGTTGCGTCACCAACAACGTCCGCACGCTGCTCAGCATCAAGACCTTGTATGAGCCGCGGAACGCTGAAGGAGCCTGAGCGGACACAGAGGGGAGAATAGGAGTGGAGAGGTAAGCATTAATTTACATTATTTTATTTAATTGTCCGGAGGAGGGTAGTCCGATCAGGAAGGGGGCAAAGTATGGGGCCCGACATGGACTCTACCTTCCTACGTTCCACAGAGTGAACGCTGGCGTAGATTTCCACTATAATTTACAACAGTTTTCTAGCGTAAATTATAATAAATTGGTCGGCCTGCTGTGGCTCTGCCCTTTTTTATAGGAAGCCTTGCACCCTCTTCACAAAAGTAGCAAGGGCGGCAACGCAAATTGCAAGTTTTGGGCCCAGTCCCAAATTTTTTATGCCAGAAAACTGCTGTATAAAGGTTGATTAATTCCCCTCGATGTTATTTTAAAAAAGTGTTTTTTATTGTGCAAAAGTAGTATAACCGGAAGAAAAAAAAACAATATAAATTTTATATCGCCGTAATCCTAGTGACCCACAGAATAACGTTAACAATGTGATTTTTACCGCATAGTGAACGTTGTAAAAACAAAACTAAAAAATAATGGTGGAATTGCTCTTTTTTTTTTACTACCCCCTCAAAAAAGATTAATAAAAGTTATACAATCCATTGTATGTATCACAAGCCCTCTTACGGCTACCTTGACAGAAAAATAAAAAAAGTTAAGGCTCTCGGAAGGTGGAGATTAAAAATATTCCTGTGTCATGAATGCCAAAACTGGCTGTGGCACCAAAAGTTTTAAAGGGGTTCACCAAGCATTTTTTATATTGATGACCTATCCTTAGGATAAGTCATCAATATCAGATCGGTGGGGGTCTGTCTAACACCACCCCCACCGATCAGCTAACTGAAGGTGCCGTTCCTCGCCACGGCCTCTTCAGTGTTTACCAGGAACATCACCGTACACTTCTGAAGTGGCTGTGCCTGGGATTGCAGCTCAAGCTTATTTACTTAAAGAGGCTCTGTCACCAGTTATGACCATTTTTATATTTATGCAAATGAGGCTTTCTAAAGTACAACTGGGCGTGTTTAACTGGGCGTGTTTAAAGTTAAAGTACAACTGGGCGTGTATTGTGTATGTACATCTGGGCGTTTTTACTTGTTTTACTAGCTGGGCGTTGTGAATAGAAGTGTATGATGCTGACGAATCAGCATCATCCACTTCTCTTCACAACGCCCAGCTTCTGGCAGTGCACAGACACACAGCGTGTTCTCGAGAGATCACGCTGTGATGTCACTTCCTGCCCCAGGTCCTGCATCGTGTCGGACGAGCGAGGACACATCGGGACCAGAGGCTAAATTTGATTCTGCAGCAGCATCGGCGTTTGCAGGTAAGTCGATGTAGCTACTTACCTGCAAACGCTGATGCTGCTGCAGAATCAACTGTAGCCTCTGGTGCCGATGTGTCCTCGCTCGTCCGACACGATACAGGACCTGGGGCAGGAAGTGAGTGACTCTGGGCGTTGTGAAGAGAAGTGGATGATGCTGATTCGTCAGCATCATACACTTCTATTCACAACGCCCAGCTAGTAAAAAGTAAAAACGCCCCGATGTTACACACATAATACACGCCCAGTTGTACTTTAACGTTAAACACACCCAGTTGTACTTTAGAAAGCCTTATTTGCATAAATATAAAAATGGTCATAACTTGGCCAAAAATGCTCGTTTTTAAAAAAACAAAACGTTACTGTAATCTACATTGCAGCGCCGATCTGCTGCAATAGGAGATAGGGGTTGCAAAATCTGGTGACAGATCCTCTTTAAATCGGATCGGAACTGAAATCCCAGGCACAACCCCTACAAATGTAAACTGGGAATAGGCCGCAGCAACTAATACCGCACCCTTTATTAATCAGTTGATCGGTGGGGATGCCGGGAGTCGGACCCCCACTAATTTAATATTGATGGCCTTTTCTAAGGATAGGCCATCAATATAAAATGCTTGGAGAACCCCTTTTAAGGAAAATGTGTGCACTAGGCGTTTGTTGAGTCTCCCCTGGTTAAACCTGATGGATATATGTCTGTTTTTCACCATTGTAGGTAACTTACCTTCAATAGACAAGTGTCGGTGTATGGGTGGCCATTCTCTATTCAAATGAATGATGGAGGAATAATATGTGACTCTTATTCATTTCAGCTGTGGGTGACCGAGCAAGTGCGGCTGAGCTTCCATTCATTTGATGTATAGTGGCCACACCTGAAGAGAAGATGTAACTCTCTAATAAAACTTGATATGCCTCGACTAATTGATTACAAATATAATTTTTGGGACAGTCCCTTTAATAGCCTAGGTAGAGTGCAAGCGTGTATGTATCACAGAGGCAGAGCCTACAGCTGTTATGGGTTCCATGGAGAGTCCTGGTGGGTCCCATACCCTTTGTGATTGGGTGACGAGTATCTATGCAGAACTTCCCACTTCACAGGACTTAGATTGCTATTAAACAAGGGTGGGGGTAATTGGCGCGAAGAGCCAAGGTAAGGATGTAGAGAGGGGAATAAAGACCTGGCTCTTCCGTCCTGGGTGGAATTAACTATATTTTTTACTCTATAAGGGTATGTGCACACACACTAATTACGTCCGTAATTGACGGACGTATTTCGGCCGCAAGTCCCGGACCGAACACAGTGCAGGGAGCCGGGCTCCTAGCATCATACTTATGTACGATGCTAGGAGTCCCTGCCTCGCTGCAGGACAACTGTCCCGTAGTGTAATCATGTTTTCAGTACGGGACAGTTGTCTTGCAGCGAGGCAGGGACTCCTAGCATCGTACATAAGTATGATGCTAGGAGCCCGGCTCCCTGCACTGTGTTCGGTCCGGGACTTGCGGCCGAAATACGTCCGTCAATTACGGACGTAATTAGTGTGTGTGCACATACCCTAAGAGGGAAGTAAAGAACATAATGTTCCTCCAAAATTCTTATTTGAAGTGCATTAGTATGTTCTTTGTCACATTAAGATTGTGGTTCCCTGTAAAAGACTTTCCCCTATTCATTTCTTGTCATCTTCTGCGAGGCACAGACGGAATTGCTAGTTGTCAAGTAAACTGTCATCCCTTCCATGCCGCCCACGACCTGTTTATTTCACACGTATTAATTGTTATACTTTACTTCTTTTTACTTCTCGCATATGTTTCCCTTTTCTTAAATGAAATCTTAAGGAATGATTTCCAGTTATTTTTTTTTTTTAATATTTGTTTTTTAAATTGAGACGGTCTTCAAGAAAACGTCCAAATCTATTAGCTACTGCAAAATTCCGTCACATGTACCACTTTTTTCTTTGTGTTGTTGCCATAGGAACATAGTAATTTATTTGAAACCTTTTTTTTACGCATTTTTTCACCCTTTTGGCAGCATCTTTGATCATACCCATTAGAAGGTCAGGGAATCAGTGTTATTTGTGCCTATATTGCTTACAATTAAATAAGGTGAGGCAGCATCATTAAAGGGAGGTATAGGGAGGCAGTACTATTTGGGTCCATATTTACAGAAGAGACAGGGAGGCAGCACTAACTGTGTCTAAATAATTAAGTACTATCTGTACCTACTTCATCTACAGGAAGAAACAGGGAATGAGTACTATCTGTACCTACTTCATCTATAGGGAGACACAGGGAGGCAGTACTATCTGTACCTACTTCATCTACAGGGAGAAACGGAATGAGTACTCTCTGTACCTACTTCATCTATAGGGAGAAACATGGAGGCAGTACTATCTGTACCTACTTAATCTACAGGGAGAAACGGGGACAGTACTATAAGTACCTACATTATATACAAGGAGAAAAAGGGAGGCAGTACTTACTGTGGCTACATTATTTACAAGGAGAGATAGGGAGGCACTATTATCTGTGCCAACATGATTTACAGGAAAGACAGAGAGACAATACTATCTATGCCAACATCATTTACAGAGTGCAAAGCAAAAGGATGATACCTCTTATTGTCACTGTTCCTCCCTGCAGTGCGCTCGTGGCAATCCTCACTATTTCATTCGCATTAGAGATGTCTCGTGAATAAATTAAGGTCTGTGACCACAGTGGTAAAAAGTTAACGATTTATTGCAGTGTTTTTAAAAATATATAAAATAGCTACGCATTTCGAGACCGGGCCAGTCTCTTCCTTAGGCTAAAAACACATGGCTAATGCGAACAAAATCGCGGGGATCGTCACAGACTCGCTGTAGAGAGGAACAGCGGCAATAAGATTGGATCACCTTTTTGCTTTGAACGCCATTATCTTGATAACAGACCGAGGGTCTCCATACGAATTTTGGGCTGCAGTCCTCCACATACAGATAAACACATTAAGACGTTGTTCTCCTATCACAACATAACCAGGTGAGCACAACTTCATCACCCCCTACACCATCTCCTCAAACACTTTGGGATGATGCACTATGTGCGCCGTGTATTTTTTGTCTTTCTTTAAACAGTTTACATAACTTACAGGGGAGACAGGGAGATAGTACTATATGTGCCAACGTAATTAACAGGAAAGACCGGAAGGCAGCACTATTTAAGTCTCGATCATTTACAGGTAGAGATGGGGAGGCAGTACTATCCCTACCTACATAATTTGCAGGGAGAGACAGGGATACAGTTCTATCTGTGCTTAAATTATTTAGAATGAGAGACGGGGTGGCAGTACTATCTGTACCTACACCATTTACAGGGAGATGAAGAGAAGTAGTACTATCTGTACAGATATGATTTACAAAGTGATACAGAGAAGTAGTACTATCTGTACAGACATGATTTACAAAGAGATACAGAGAAGTAGTACTATCTGTACAGACATGATTTACAAAGTGATACAGAGAAGTAGTACTATCTGTACAGACAGGATTTACAAAGTGATACAGAGAAGTAGTACTATCTGTACAGACAGGATGTACAGGGAGATATAAGGAGACAGTACTATCTGTACCTATATCATTTACATGGATATGTATGAAGGCAGTACTAACTGAGCTTACATCATTTACACTGAGAAACAGGGAGGCAGCACTATCTATGTTTACACACTAGGTATAACTAAACTCTATTTCTGTTCATATATTGCTTTATTCTTACTGGGGGATCACTAGGATGCCAATTTTGTATTGTGTGTATGCCTTGTACCAGTGCTGTGTACTATTCTGCATGCAAACTCTATTCCCATTATAACTATTTGCTGAATGCAAGCAAACACAAATGGCCCAGCTGTCTGCTGCTTACACAAGGAGCTTTGCGGAGTTTACACGTAATGTTTTTGTTCCCAAAGGCATGAATACCAATATGCCATTCATTTACTTCCTAAATAAGAGCTAAGCAACCCATTTATATTCTTATTTGCCCTCTCATCAGCGGTGGCATGCTGCTTTTTATTATTTGATGGAAAAACCCTCAATATAATAATCAGATAGAAATTAGTAGTTAATTGGTGATGTATTTATCATAATGGGCAGTTCAAACATTTTCTCCTTTCGAGGTTTCCTTGTTTTGACATATTTGTAGGACATTTCTTGCGCTGTCACAGGGTAATATATTATCCACTTAAGGGAATGTTTGGCTTTTCAGTTGTCGGTCACTGCACGGGGAAAGCAGGTCACTCTTCTCCCAATGAATACTTGATACTGACCAGGACTCGTTATAAGGCAGTCACCAGGTCATTTTATTTATTTCATTGTTAATTACTGTAGCTCAAAGTTAGAAGGAAGGAAGAGGAAATAAATAAGGAGAAAAAGAAAGAAAGAAAGAAGTTGAACAGGAAGAAATTGACAAGAAAAGAAAGGAAGAGGAAATAAATAAGGGGGGAGGAAAAGAAGGGTAAAGAAATAAGGGGGGAGTGAAAAGGAAAGAATGAGAGGACAAATGAGGGAGAAAGGAAAAAGTGGAAACAATTAGGAAAAAGGAAAATGAGGAAACAATTAGGAAAAAGGAAAAAGCAAAGAAGGAGAAAAAAAAATAGGGGAAAAGCGTAAAGGAAAGAGGAAAAATGTGGGGAAAAGGAAAAAGAGGAAAAAATTAAGGGAAAAAGGAAAAAATTAAAAAAAGAAATGAGGGAAAAAGGAAAGGAAAATGGAAAGAAAAAAAAAGGTAGGGAAAAGGAAAGATACAAAGAGGAAGGAAATCAGGGGGAAAAAGCAAGTTAAAGAAAGAGGAAAGAAATGAAGAGGATAGAAATGAGGTGGAAAGAAAGGGAAGAGAAAATTTAAATGAAGAAGAGAGAGAACTGAAGGGGAAAAAAAAAAAAAAGTAAATGAGGGGTAGGGAAGCCCTACAATATTTTTGTTCCATTTTCTTCATCATGTTCCTTCTTCTGCAGACGTCCTTCATTCTTTTTTGTTCATATAATAATAGATTTATTTCTTCCATTTTTCACCATCTGTCTCCTTCCTTTTCTTCTTCCTTTCATTCTTTCTTGTTCAGTCTTCATCCTCTCTCGTTTGTTCCTTTTCCCACATATAATCGTTCCTTTCTTCTGCCCCCTTGCTGTTTTTTCCTTCTCTGTTCTTATTTCCTTCCAATTTCCTTCTTGCTTTTTTCGACCTTTATCCTTCTATTCTTTCCTTGCATCTGTCGATCTGCCTTCTTACTTTTTCCTCTTCTCTTCTTTGTTCCCATTGCCTTCTTTCTTCCTTCCGGTCTCCCTCCCTTCTTCCTATTTCTTTCTTCCTTTCATCCATATTTTTCCTTCCTCCCTTATTTCCTATTTTCTCCCTCCTCTCTACCTTCTCTGTTATATCTTCTTCTTTCCCTTCCATGGCTTTTGTTTTCATCATCAAATTTTCACTTATGCACAACAATCAATCAGTCAAGAAGAAGTGTCTGAAATTCACCTTTAGGGCACTGAGGTAAAGTTCTTCACTCGACTTAGATGTTGCATTATTATTTGTATTGATCCCTGCCTCTCTACAGATGTTTACAACTATTATTAGTATTGGTATTGATGTCCCGGCTCTTACACATTGCAGCTATTTCTGTACTGTATCTGACTATTTTTCTCTGTACATTGTTGGTATTGTCTGAAAGGACGTCATGGTCGTATCTTAATGTCTCGGTCTGTTATATAATTGCCACCAGTGGGTGTAGTTGGTGCTATGATGGCAGATGTAAAGGTCCCTGATGCTCCGTTCAGGGTACAGTAAATACATTACATTTCAATAATTGATTTAATACCCTAGTCATGTTACTATTTTATTCCTTCCCATCACCATTACATGGAGGTTTAGCCTGATGATATAACAAACTTTCTTGATTTTTTTGTATCTGCAGAATTTATATTGATGGACCCTTCGGAAGTCCATCAGAAGAAGCCTTGAATTATGAGGTCAGCCTTTGTGTTGCTGGCGGGATCGGAGTCACACCATATGCGTCCATATTCAACCAATTATTGTACGTAGACCAATGCTCAGATTTTTGTTTGTCCTACTAAGAATTGTTTTGTTATAGGTAAAGCAGTATGGATGGGTGCTAACGTTTTTTAAATTATTATTATTATTATTAAGGGGGTATTCCGATCGTTGATATTTATGGTGTTTCCGTAGGCGATGTCTTATAGGTGGGAGTGGCAAATTCACTGTCCTATATGTTGGCATACACTGTAATGGAGAGAGCAGCATGTATGCTCCACCCACTTTCTCCTCCACCGTTTCTCCGTTTTTATTAACACAATGGGGGTTGTATCTGTTTCTTGGAGATCTAGGTGACAACCAATAGGGTCGCTATTAGAGCTCCCCAAAGGCTTTTCAGCTGATCTAGTTTTGCTGTGGTACATGGACAGCACCTGTGGATTTGCCATATTAAAAGTAGAGGACTAATGGGTTTTTTTTATAGGGAAACACTCCTCTAGTCTTACGTAAAGTTATGCATCTTTCTAATATACTTTGTGCTCCAATACCTCACTGTTTTCAAGATCTCTGCTTGTAGTCAGAGAATAGAAATATTCTTATTTGCATGCTGAAACTCCATCCCAACCTAGTCCCGTCCGCAATTCTTATCACCTTTTTACAGTGTATCTACCAAGACAATTTGCAGCATACTTTGTATGGGAGCACGGCCCAAAAATGTGGGCGGCACGCAATCACAGCCGTGATTACGGGCACGACCCTGTGCATGTGGTCTTACTCTGTACTCGAGATGAGCGAATCTATTCTACACAAATCAATGGCATAGTATCGGGAGTCACTGGCCCTCGTGAATATCCTGATTTAACTGTCCCTACACAAGAGCCTTGAGTCTTTTGTGTGACACGGGCAGGGGAAGCTTCCGTTATCCCTGCCCTGATGAGACCTCTGAGCCTCCTGGAGTGCACTCGCCTCATCCACCATCATCCATGCTGCCCGACCTACGTCCGCCTCTCCAGTGGGAGTCAGGTGATCCCCTCTTTTCATCCGCGGCCTTTGTAATCCACAGCCAACTGCACGGCAGCCTGAATATCCCCCGTTAAAGCAGCTTTTTATTTCCCCCAGGAAAGCTATGCCACTGAAGCTTCCCTTGGGTAGAAGTAGTGACATATATGGACAGTTTCAACATTGGGGCAACCCCAGGGGAGATAAAAAGCAGTCGTGGACTTCGGCTGCTTTGAAAGGGGGATAGTCGGGCCACCATGCAGGTTGGTGCGGAGTACAAAAGGCCACGGAAATAGAGCATCAAGAGGAGAGTTATCTGACTCCTTCGTGTGTAAGAAGACTGGAGTGCAGGCAGCATGGACGAGGTCGGCAGAGAAGATGAGTGTACTCCCGGGCACTCACAGGTCTCATCGGGCAGTGGAACGGCAGAGCCCGATCCACCGTGGCTGTTGTGTGAGGACTGTAACGTCAGGAGTTTTTTCAGGGCTCCCAAAGCTCTCTAAATTCCAATGCGGGGCTCTGGCCTATACAGCCCTCCACAACTGGTTGTGTATATGCAGCTAGACGCAACTGGATGGCTAAGTGGTGAGCATTCGGGCAACATATCCTACTGTATTCCTACATCGGGTATTTTCCCGACATATACCTTCAATGGAAGGCAATAATCTGATGTGAAGAGGACCTGCGAGTCGGCCACACATTTCCGGGGCAATTAAGGCACGAATCGAACCTAAAACGAATTGCAGGAAATGTACTCATCTCTACTTTGTACTAATGAGGAACAACTACTCCAAACTGTCTACAGACAGGTGTCTATGGTTTGACTATTAACCATAGTCATATTTCAAGGCCCTATAAATTGTCAGAAATTGACTTGCAGGGTAGTCACCTATAGGGGGCACTAGAGAGACATTTTTTTCTTCTTTCTGGTGGAGAGCTATTTTGAGCACTTATTACACAAAGTTACCCCCTGTGCAGAAGCAGAACCAGGTTAAAAGGAATATTAAACAGTTGTGCCAATAATCCCTATCCAATGGTCGACTAGGACATGTGGACATCACAGTAGGGGGCAGGGCCGCCATCAGGGGGGTATTAGGGGTAGTGGTGTGAGGGGCCCGGCCAAACCTAATTGAAAGGGGGGCCCGGCAACTGCCTCGACATTCTTTTGGTAGGAAAAAACGGGCCCCTGCAATGGGGCCCGTTTTTTTCACCAAAAGAATGTCGTGAGCTGCTGCTGCTGCTGCTGCGGGCCCCCTCCCCTCGTCATGGGGGGCCGTCAAAGCGTCCGCCCGCGCGCGCACCCGATCGCGCGCACAATGAAACAACCGCGCGTGCGCACTCGCGAGCGCGCATCCACGAACGCCCGCACTGGAGACCGCCCGCGCGCGCACCCGCGATCGACCGCGCGCGCACCCGCAAACGAAGCGCACGCACCCGCGACCGGCCGCGCGCGCACCCGCGAACGAAGCGCGCGCAGCCGCGGACACACATGGACAAAACTTACCTGGAGCCTGGCTGGAGGTGAAGCACTGGACGTCTGGACCGAAGACCTCCCCTGGAAGACATCGCCGGAAGAGGACTGGAGTGGGAGCAGCTCTTCTGACACAGTGAGTAAATTATCTCAAAGTGTTGTTTATGTATGGCCCTGTTCACACAGTATTTTGCAGGCAAAAAAAAAAACCTGCCTCAAAATTCCTTAAAGAATTTTGAGGCAGATTTTGCCCTGCCCACACTATCTTGCCGCGTTTTTTTGCTGCGTTTTTTGCCCGCTGCGATTGAGGACAGCAGACAAAAAACGCAGCGAAAAATGCATTTTCTGCCTCCCATTGATTTAGATGGGAGGTCAGAGGCGGAACCGCGGCAAGAAAGGACGTGCTGCTTTTTCTTTTTTCCGCGACTGGCTCCCATTGATTTCAGATTAAATCAATGGGAGGCGGTTTTGGAAGTTTTTTGGTGCTGATTCTGACGCAGTGTCCGAGTCAATATCAAGGCCCAAAAACTCTGTGAACTGGGCCTTATTGTTAGGGCTTATTCAGACGAACGTGTAATACGTCCGTGCAACGTGTGTGATTTTCACGCGCCTCGCACGGACTTATGTTACTCTATGGGGTCGTGTAGACTGTCAGTGATTTTCACGCAGCGTGTGTCCGTGTGTCCGCTGCGTAAAACTCACGACATGTCCGATATTTGTGCATTGTTCGCGCATCACGCACCCATTGAAGTCAATGTGTGCGTGAAAATCACGCCCAGCACTTCCGCAGCCGTATAAACTATGAATGAAAACAGAAAAGCACCACGTGCTACAAACATACAAACACAGTGTCATAATGATGGCGGCTGCGCGAAAATCACACAGTCACGCATCATACGCTGCTGACACACGGAGCGGTTATGGACCTTTTGCATGCGCAAAACGCCACGTTTTTTGCGCGTGCAAAAAGCACACGCTCGTGTAAATCCGGCCTTAGGGTAGGAACACACTAGGCATGAACACTGCGGATTTTATGCAACACATTTTATTGTGGAAAATCCGCAGCGTATCACAGTCGCAGCAGAGTGGATGAGATTAGAACAAATCTCATCCACACGCTGCAAAAATAATGGTCCTGCAGTGCGGCTTTTTGGCTTTTTAAGTCGCATGTCAATGTATTCTGTGGAATCGCTGCTCCTCTGATGCGGAAATGCTGCGGTTCTGCCGCAAAAATCACACAAGAGAAGAAAAAAAAGGCACTTTTTTAAATTGATAAAGTTTAGACTTACCCCGGCCGTAGTCCTGGTGACGCGATCCTCTATTCTTAACGCAGCCCGGCCTCCTGTCATGACGTTTCATCCCATGTGACTGATGCAGCGGTCACATGGTCTACAGCGTCATCCCAGGAGGCGGGGCTACGTTCAGAAGAGAGAGATGCGTCACCTAAACTACGGCCGGGGCAAGTCTAAACTTTTTTTTCCCTGCAGGATTCCCGCAGCGGACACGCCTCACCAAACCTGCGCCACTATTTGGTGCGGTTTTGCTGGCAGAATTCCCTGCGGCTCCCGGGATAAGCTGTGTAGTTTTACTCAGCATATCCGCCTAGTGTGTCCCTTATGATGTCGCTCCTGGAGCTGCTGCCGCTCTCTAAATAGGCAGTTGGTCCAGTAGAATTTGGAATTATTTTTTTTTGTGAACCAGCTTAAAAAAATACAAAACTTTTGTGTTAGGGCCTGTTCACATCACCGTTCGCTTCCGCTCCGGGGTTCCGTCTGAGGTTTCTGTCGGGTGAACCCCGCAACGGAAAGTGAAAGTGACAGCACAGCTTCCGTTTCAGTCACCATTGATCTCAATGGTGACGGAAACATCGCTAATGGTTTCCGTTCGTCACCATTCCGGCTGGTTTTCGGACGGAATTAATAGCGCAGTCGACTGCGCTAATGGTGACGGAAACGGAAGCTGTGCTTTCACTTTCCGTTGCGGGGTTCACCCGACAGAAACCTCAGACGGAACCCCGGAGCGGAAGCGAACGGTGATGTGAACAGGCCCTAACACAAAAGGTTTGTATTTTTTTAAGCTGGTTCACAAAAAAAAATAATTCCAAATTCTACTGGACCAACTGCCTATTTAGAGACCGGCAGCAGCTCCAGGAGCGACATCATAAGGGACACACTAGGCGGATATGCTGAGTAAAACTACACAGCTTATCCGCCCCGGTAGCCACAGGGAATTCCGCCAGCAAAACCGCACCAAATAGTGGCGCAGGTTTGGTGAGGCGCGTCCGCTGCGGGAATCCTGCAGGGAAAAAAAAGTTTAGACTTGCCCCGGCCGTAGTCCTGGTGACGCATCTCTCTCTTCTGAACGTAGCCCCGCCTCCTGGGATGACGCTGTAGACCATGTGACCGCTGCAGCAGTCACATGGGATGAAACGTCATGATAGGAGGCGGGGCTGCGCTAAGAATAAAGGATCGCGTCACCAGGACTACGGCCGGGGCAAGTCTAAACTTTTTTATAAATTTAAAAAAGTGGCTTTTTTTTTTTTTCTCATTTGTGATTTTTGCGGCAGAACCGCAGCATTTCCACAACAGAGGAGCGGCGATTCCACAGAATAAATTGACATGCTGCGGCTTAAAAAGCCAAAGCCACACTGCAGGTCCATTATTTTTGCAGCGTGTGGATGAGATTTGTTCTAATCTCATCCCCTCTGCTGCGACTGTGATACGCTGCGGATTTTCCACAATAAAATGTGTTGCATAAAATCCGCAGCGTTCATGCCTAGTGTGTTCCTACCCTAAGGCCGGATTTACACAAGCGTGTGCTTTTTGCGCGCGCAAAAACGTGGCATTTTGCGCTTGCAAAAGGTCCATAACAGCTCCGTGTGTCAGCAGCGTATGATGCGTGGCTGCGTGATTTTCGCGCAGCCGCCATCATTATGGCACTCTGTTTGTATGTTTGTAGCACGTGGTGCTTTTCTGTTTTCATTCATAGTTTATACGGCTGCGGGAGTGCTGGGCGTGATTTTCATGCAACCATTGACTTCAATGGGTGCGTGATGCGCGAACAATGCACAAATATAGGACATGTCGTGAGTTTTACGCAGCGGACACACGGACACATGCTGCATGAAAATCACTGACAGTCTGCACGGCCCCATAGAGTAACATAGGTCCGTGCGAGGCGCGTGAAAATCACACACGTTTCACGGACGTATTACACGTTCGTCTGAATAAGCCCTAACAATAAGGCCCAGTTCACAGTTTTTGGGCCTTGATATTGACTCGGACACTGCGTCAGAATCAGCACCAAACAACTTCCAAAACCGCCTCCCATTGATTTAATCTGAAATCAATGGGAGCCAGTCGCGGAAAAAAGAAAAAGCAGCACGTCCTTTCTTGCCGCGGTTCCGCCTCTGACCTCCCATCGAAATCAATGGGAGGCAGAAAATGCATTTTTCGCTGCGTTTTCTGTCTGCTGTCCTCAATCGCCGCGGGCAAAAAACGCGGCAAGATAGTGTGGGCAGGTCAAAATCTGCCTCAAAATTCGGTGCGCGCTTCCAGGCGGTCGCCGGTCCGCATGCGCGGGAGTTTGCGGGTGCGCGTGATCGGTCGCACGGGCGGCGGTGTTTGACGGCCCCCATGCTACCCAGGGCCGCCATCAGGGGGGGTATTAGGGGTACTGATGTGAGAAGCCCGGCCAAACCTAATTGAAAGGGGGGCCCGCAGCTCATGACATTCTTTTGGTGAAAAAAACGGGCCCCATTGCAGGGGCCTGTTTTTTTTCTACCAAAGGCAAGTCGCGGCAGTTTGCCGGGCCCCCCTTTAAATTAGGTTTGGCCGGGCCTCTCACATCAGTACCCCTAATACCCCCCCCTGATGGCGGCCCTGTGTACCATGATATAGTACTGGACGGAGTACCGTTAACAGGCGGTGCCACGGTAGGGGGGCCCAGAAAATGTAGCTGTAGGGGGCCCTGAAATTCCTGATGGCGGCCCTGGTAGGGGGCACTATTAGCCAGAGTCGAGAAACTCTGGAAAGTGCTCATCCTGCTCTGGTGAACTTGGTGTACCGATGAAGTTGGCAGCCACAACCCAGAGCTCACGGGGCCGATCTACTAATAATGTCTTAAATTCAGACAGCTTAGATCTAGACTAAATGCGCCAAATTTATCACAGTGCCTCATGCTGGATGATAAATTTGGTGCATCTTCAGACACTTCTGTCTAACTTAATACCACCTTTTGGTTAGAATAATTTAGACTTCTTCTAAAATAATATAAACTACGCTACTTTCAACTTGCTCACACCCCTTTCCAGCTAAGCCACGTCCAGGGCCAACTCCAGGTTAATGTGGGCCCTTGGGCGATACAGACTTAGTGGGTCCCTTTGTGGGGAAACTCACAGCAGCAGTAAAATGGCAGAAATCTGCAATTTGTGCTCTCATATAGAAGTTAGGCCCTGTTTATTCCCCCATATAGAAGTTAGGCCCCAGTTTGTTTCCCCATATATACAGTGCCATCAGTAGATAATACCAGTGACCACTGTAGATAGGGCCACACCCCCTTGTAGATAGCGCCACACACACCCCACCTTCCTGTAGTTAGCGCTATACCCCACCTTCCTGTAGATAGCGTCATTGGGGCTCACTCTAGGAATGGAATCCCGAGCCAGAGTGTTTCTGACTCTCTGACTGGGGATTCCTCTCCTAGAAGAGCCCCTGACATGTCCATCCATATATGGACATAAGCTCCCTCTAGGAGCAGAATTTCCGGGAAGTGCGTCTGCAATGCTTTGGCCGTGGATTCTGGTCCAGGAGGAGCCCGTCAGGGGTTTCCTTTAGGAGCGGACCGCAACGCTTTGGCCGGTGGATTCCGATCCTGAAGATCCATGACGGCAGCGTAAAGCACCCGGCGGATGAGTGGGCCCCCCAACGGCAGTGGGCCCCGGCACACAAAAATGTAATATCTGTTAATGTTTATGCTTTGGTGAACTGATTTTAAAAGTTAGGATACACAACCCCTCCCCCCCCCTTTTTTGCCTCCAATACACAGCAGTGCAAACTGAGCTATAGGTTTGCTGAAGGACTATCACCGTATTAACCCTAATAAAGTTCTATTCATCTCATCATCACACCAAAATGAAGTGTCCCTTGTATTCCTGCAATGCATGCACAATAGTGTAATAGCAAAGACTCTATACATACTCTGAAGGGACATTGTTAACTCATTTAGAGATGTAGCAGAGTTGGTTTAGTCATTTGGCACAATTCATCTTGATATTGGATTGTGTGGTGTGCTTTTAATAGAGCTTCCGTTAAATGATTGCGTTATATGTAATTAGAGAGCAGCTCTTGATACACAATGGAACTCCAAAAACATGAATGACACATTCAGCTCTGCTACATCTGCACAGCGGTTAGTTTAACAGCAACATTTGTCTTCTCTCTGGACTTTTCTAATGTCGCCATGTATATTCTCTTTCTTGTGCTTGTGTTATACATCTTACAAGCAGGTGGTAATCTTGACGGTGAACAGGGAATTTGAAGCAGTTTAGATGTAAAGCCTGGACGATCCTGGCTGCCTGGCCCACTTCATTATCTCTCTTCTCAAGTGTTATATTGGGGGCAGGCTGCGGACAAGAATTCTGATGAGAACTGTATATGACTCTTTTAGTTTGCTATCTACTTTATTAAATGGATTCCCTCGAGTTTTACGTTTAGCTGATTATAAAAAGTATGTGGGGTCAGTCCGAGGCAGCCGAGGCAATCGCCGTCCTTCTCCGACCCGCTGTATTCACTTATCTTATCTATCGTGATCTTCGTTATTGGAGGAAATGTTATTATTCACATTCTCAGTACGTAACACATAAAGGCTAAAGGGCATTTTACGCCGGGCGATTATCATGTGAAATTTCATAATATTGACTAAAAGTTCGCAATCATTGGCCGGTGTAAACTTGTGCAGCGATTGCACCATCAGCAACAAAAAAAATGACTCGTTTGTCGATCGCATTTTTTCTGATGACCTAACAATTATTGTTTGACGGCGATACATCCCACGTGTAGACAGGAGGTGCGGAAATATTGGACAAAGCGTGGCGAAGAAGACAAGCGATCTCAAAAGCGATCAAAATTCCCCAAAAATATTCCATTATTCTTACATATAATTCATAGTGCCACGTCCTGAAGGGGTTAATACACAAACTGTATCGAGCCATGCACCTGTGTGTCCATCACAGGACCACAACCCTTTTTTATCTACTGGAGATAAACAGTGAATGCTACAATTGCATGACAGCAAGCAGAGATCTGTTTGGGGGGGGGGGCATAAAAAAGTTAAATTAAAAAGAACCTATCACTGTGACTTAAGCCAGGGCTATACTGATACTTTTTATATTTCTACTGATTGATTCTAACTTGAGTGACAACTGCAGTCCACAAGATTTCATGCAACTCAATGTATTCACGTGGACTGCAGCTGTAGTTCAATAGTTAAAATCGATCTGTAGCACTACAAAAACTCTGTATAGCCCCGGCCTGAGACTTTTTGTAGTGCGGCTGATTGATTTTAGCTATTGAGCTACAGCTGCAGCCCACATGAATACATTGAGTGGCATGAAATCTTGTGGACTGCAGTTGTCACTCGATAGTTCAAATCAATCAGTAGCGCTACAAAAAGCATGTAGCCCTAATGATAAAAGGCGGATATATTTACTGTAAGAGATATATACAAAAAACAGGATACCCCTTTAAGATGGATACAAGTTCCTCTATAAGACGTGTGACTATGATCTACATGCCGCATATGTGACTGCACTTTATGGGGCCTCCTGGAATACTTCTTTAATTATGTATTTATTTTACATTATTTCCATAGGGACAAGTGGAAAGAATACAAACTGCAGAGGTTGTACTTTGTATGGATATGTAGAGACGTCCGAGCTTTCCTCTGGTTTGCTGATTTACTTTGTATCCTCCATAAAAAGGTAATTTAATGTTTGTCGCAATAGATTCCGCACACGAAAGCTCGTTTAATGGAGCCAATTACTTTACTGTCCATTCTCAGGCAGTGACTATAGATTTTGCTTATATCCCTTTCGTTCTTTGCTCGGCCACGCTCTTTTATTATTCTTACCCCACCAAACTCTCTTGGAAATCCAATTACTGCTTTTGAATTGAATTTGCGATACATTATTATATCAGGGTTCTGGTAATGCGCTATAATTCTAGTTGTTACCTACAATGTATCTGTACGAAGTAATGTAACAATTATTTTCAAGGATGTAAACACAAAATCATTGGAGCCCAAAAATAGACTCTGCCAAATGTACTACACCTTTATTAAAGAAGCACTCCGGATATTTTTTTCTTTTGCCTATATAGTGCGGCATAGGCTAATATTAAACAATAATGTAGAGACTTGTGTGGATGCCTTGTGGATACCTGTTTTAGTTAATGTGCTATTTATGGGTTGTCTGCCATCTTGGTTCCTTCTATCCCTCTGATATGATTCCCCTAATGCAGCCGAAATTTCCCATGATGCTTCTGGCTTTTCTGGAGGAGACGGAGTCTCATCACACTGCAACTGCTCAGTCATATCTAAGTGCAGTAAATAATGGATCAGTGATATAGAAAGTCTGTCCTCACTGTCACGGTCTGTGGGTATGTGGACCCACTAGGTCGCACTGCAGTAGCAGAGAGGCAGTTGGCCAAACAGGGCACCCATTCAATACAAAGTCCCGCACAAGAGTACCGGAATATTACAGACAGTGGCAGAGGCTTTAGCACGGATGGACACATCCACGCCAGATGTGGTGGATGACAGCAGGTGCAGTAGGACACGACTCCAACACTAACAGGCTCAGGAACAATAACACAGCACGGGAAACAGGATACAGGTAGCAGGGCACGGGAACAGGGTAAACACTAAGGGACCATTTGCAAGGACTAACATGGAATTACTAACAACGCTCAGGCAATGAGCAAAGGGTCAGGGCCTTTCTTATAGTCCAGGGTGATCATGGGCCAATTGCTGATGTTTTACACGTGTGTGCATTGGCCCTTTAAGGCCGGGCGCATGAGTGCGCATGCACCCTATGGGACACAGCAGAGTGGAGCGGAAGTGAGCACTGGCGTCTCCTGAGAAAGAGTTGTGGGCCAGCGCTTACCAGACCATAACTGCGGCCATTGAGGGGTGAGTAATCCCGATGGTCCACGGCCATGGATATTACACTCACATTGCAGAGTCTCAGTGTATTCCTATGTGATGCAACTTCAGCCTGTCTCCTCTGCCTCCTGCTAGTGATAGGTTTTTCCATGTCGGTTTTTACACAGGAGGCAGTGAGAAGCAGCATCTCGCAGAAATACAGTCGAGATACTGCACACAGCACTCACAGATAGTATAGACAGTCAGTGTGAGTCAGAGGAGTATAATAACTCTGCAGCTAATCATTGTATGGACTCGCCTATTATATCACTGCACTCCTGATCCCTTAGATAGGGCAGAAATTATTCCTTCAGCAGCAATTTATGCATGGGAGACATGCAAAGGAACAAGCAGGATGGAGCTGGGTGGGGTTGGGCAGTGTCTCACAGCTGCAGGTGGGATTTAAAAAGTGATGATGCAATCCCGTAGTTCGCAGGAAGTAATCTACACATGGGAGAAATTACCTCTTGTCTAAACATGAGAGCATGGTCTATTCTGGAGGTCAGACTGAGATCACATGGTACAGATTTTCCATAATAAAAGGGTTCATATATAGATGTAACTGAGCTGGGAAGAAACAAATGACATTGCTAGAATATTGCTGGTGAGTTAGAGTGATATATTCAAAAAAACAAAAAAATTTTGCAGAAAGATTCTTAAAAACAGAATGATGAACATTAACTTTAAAGCCCAAATTTTGTGCTAATAATATATTATAAATCAAATAAACCCCCTGCTTCTCTTTTACACAGCCATAGCGTTTAAAAATACAATTCTGGCTTCCTACAGCCACCACTAGGGGGAGCTAACTATATATGGATTTATATAGCTACTCTTGATCTCAGTGGCAGCTGTACAAGTTTCTCTGCAGTGATCTGCCCCTAGTGGCGGCTGAAGGAAAACCAGTGAATCTTTTGTACTGACAAGGGATCAAGGAATTTATTACTGATTTGCTATTTCAGACGGAGGGAACGCTGGGTGACTACCTCTCTGGTGGAAGTTGTAACAGGCACCAAATTTCTAAGAATCCGATATAGCTAAATAAATGATATATTGTATCCATTGATGGTTGGCACTGGCATAGCCTCAATCCTTATGGGGATCCTTGTGTCTATAAGCTTTCCAGCAGTAATACCACAGAGAGAGAGCATGGGACGGCTATGAAGGTTTTGGTGGGATGGGCCGTGACTCTGAATGGCACATCTGGCCTCGGCCATTGGCAACCACCAACCAACAGTGCAGTTACCTAATGGGTCCAAACTCCCTATTGTAAAAAAATGTTGGATAACAGAAGCCTTGACTTACTATGGTCTCTGTCTACAAATACAGTAAATTTCCTTTAATCTGGCAACCCAATAATCCAGAAAGTTCACTTCTGTGAACAGTGACAGTAGAAATGTTATGTTAACATTATATTTTGGGCCGTGTCCCTGAAGGTTCTCCTATCCTCACAAATGAGTGTCCTATACTTTTTAATGCAGTTATTTACGGTATCGGCGCCAAGCAGGTAAGAAAGGACGATACTTGAAGATGGTTTCTTGAAAAGGTTTTTCTTTATTCAAATGACAACGCGTTTTGAGCCCGTACTGGTCTCTTCATCAGGTCTATTGTACCTGATGAAGAGACCAGTACAGGCTCGAAACATTGTCATTTGAATAAAGAAAAACCTTTTCAAGAAACCATCTTCAAGTATCGTCCTTTCTTGCCTGCCCGGCGACAATACTGTAAATAACTGCATACAATTATTCAAATACTCCTTTATTTCTAAACTTGATTCCCGCAAGGAGGACTCGTAGTCCCAGGGATCACAGTGGGTGGCAGCCGGCTTACACATAGAACTATACCACAAAAAAAAATCTCGGTGGAGCGCTGTCTCCCCTTAATTTCTTCAAACCTCATATGTACCTATACTTTTTAATGACCATCTGATAAAAGTATTTATACTGTAATAATGGAAGAAACCTTCCTATATACTACATTAATTCAAAATCCCTATGACATGGGTAGGGGCCCATTCCCCTTCAGAGGCAAATGTGGGATTTTTAAAGGGGGGTTTCCAAGTGGGTTGGCGCCCACAACGGAGACTGCAAAATGCCCCCCATTATATGGACTTTACCATAAATGACATCATACACTTTTACATGGGGTGTTTTGGGGTTAGTGATAGTATTCCCGTCATACTCCTGGTGGTCTAGACTGGTTTAGCAGTTAATACCTTTAATACCTAATATCTCTAGTGGGCTAAGGTGAATAAGGGGTTAATATTGATATGCATTCATTATACATGGTGGTTTTGGGTTAATATCGAAAATCCCTGTTGGTCCATGATGTTTTAGTTGGTAACACTTTATATTTATTATAGATTATTATATTTTTTAAGATGGTGCAGGGGTTACTGGTGTCTCGGGCGGGAAAGTGTGTCTATAATATAATATAATGTTATTGTATTTAATAAGCAGCTCCAAAACTCTTATAAAGATTGCGGCTCTGTTTTTTGTTTTAAATCCCCTAGTTCCTTTCACACATCCATTATGTAACATGATACAATTCTGTCTTCCTGCAGTTGCCACTAGGGGGAGCTCACTGCACAGGGATTTGACAACTCTCATTAAACTCAATAACAAATTCATATACAGTGCCCCTACTGGTGGCAGAATGAATTACAGACTTTAACTATATTTAATTTTTCTGGAAGAGCTCAGAGCGGGATTTACAAGTTCTAGATAGCCCCCCAGGAGCGCCTCACACCCTTATGATATCTACCCTTTAAAGCTGGATGTAGTATCTATGATCCTTTCTCAATCAGTATGTTCTCTGAGCAAAACTATGGAACTATTAAAGCTCACTGCTTGATAACTTCTTCACTTCCTTCGCTCTTACACTCCATCTATCATGTATCCCGTTCCCTGCAGCCGGCAGTCGGAGCTTCTCCAATGGGCTATCTAGTGGTTAAATAAATCAAGAGTTGAAGGAAAAGCCTGAAAATGTGAGAACTGCTAGAAAAATGAGCATCTGCAGATTTCAATACGACTCCTAAAGGCCAATGTACATGTAAATTAGTCAGTATAATGGATCTCAACCCCCGAGGACCAGATACATTTTTCTATTCTTCCTCTTTGCTTTACGGCAGTCATAACTTTTTATTTTTTATTTGGCTTAACTGAAGGAGGCTTTATGTTTTTGCCAGAGAAGTTGTACTTTATGTAGGTGCCATTTTTTGCTACTTATACTGCACATTAGTATATCATTTCTATTCATTTTTGTTTTGTCAAAAATGCAGGAAAAAAAGCACTTCCGCTGCAGTTTTTTTTAAAAATTTTTATACTGCATACACCAATCAGCGTAAGCGATGCTATACATTTATTGTGCAGGTTGTTACAGTCGTGACACACCAAATATGTGTATATTATTTCATTTTTGGGAACTTATACTTTAACAAAGTTTATTAATTGTAAGAAAAAAATGCCGCTTGTTTTTTTACCCTTTTTTTTTCTTCATTTAATTTATTTAATTTATTTTTTTAAATTGTAATCTTTTTTAAATTTAGATTTTTTTAACTAAAATGTTCTGGCGTATATCTATATGCCAGTACTTTAGCATGTGTACTGATAGTACACAGGCAGTTGTTAGGAGCATACCTCAGTGTGCCCAAAAAACTGAAATATGGTCAGACAGCCCTGGGGTCCTAGTTATGGGTCTTGTTTGCATCACAGGAATCCCTGTGATGTGATCAAAGTGGGGTTGTCCCCCCTCATTCTTTCCTTCAAAGGGTTAAACGGCAGAGTTCAGCAGTTACATTGATCTCCACCGTTAGAGCTGGGCTGTGGCTGTCTATTACAGCTGTTGCCCCGCTCCTGATCGGGCACTGTCTGCTTTTGCGCAAACAGCGCAACAAAAATGCTTGTCCTGATGCCTCAACTGGGCAGCAAGCAGACCAAAATAAAGAGAAACTTGCACAGTCATTTTGATTTTAGGTCCACCATACTGTGCTGATTCATTTTATAGCTGTTTTACCAATACAGAGCTCCAAATCCCTTCACACAACCAGTTCTTTCTGCCTGTAGTCACCACTAGAGGGAGCTAACTGAAGCTACAGCTACCATTAAGCATGCTATATAAATCCTTCTGCAGTGAGCTCCCTCTAGTGGAGACTAAATGCATAAAAGAATGTTATCTCTTAACTCTATGGTTGTGTGAAGGAAGGTCAGTGGTTTGGATCTCTGTATTAAAATGTAATCATTTAAAGGGGCTCTGTCACCAGATTATAAGCGCCCTATCGCCTACATAATCTGATCGGCGCTGTAATGCAGATAACAACAGTGGTTTTTATTTTGAAAAACGATCATTTTTTTAGCAAGTTATGAGCAATTTTAGATTTATGCTAATTAGTTTCTTAATAGACAACTGGGCGTGTTTTTACTTTTTACCAACTGGGCGTTGTACAGAGGAGTGTATGAGGCTGACCAATCAGTGACCAATCAGTGTCCTGCACTTCTCATTGTTGCAGTCCAGCTTCTTTCACTGCACAATCACACTGTAACAATGAGAAATGTATGATGCTGATTGGTCACTGATTGGTCACTGATTGGTCAGCGTCATACACTTCTCTGTACAACGCCCAGTTGGTAAAAAGTAAAAACACGCCCAGTTGTCTATTAAGAAACTAATTAGCATAAATCTAAAATTGCTCATAACTTGCTAAAAAATGATTGTTTTTTCTATATAAAAACCACTGTTGTGATCTACATTACAGCGCTGATCACATTATGTAGTAGATAGGGCACTTATAATCTGGTGACAGAGCCGCTTTAAAGAGTTTTTCTTTGTTTTTTTCATAGACCTAATACAGTAAAATAATAAAGACAAGTGGCCGTTTTCATCTCTTTCTGCAATGGGCATAGAATTGGAAAACCAAGCACCTATATATTTCAATGACATATATTTCTTCCCAGGTCCCCTACCATTGATAACTGCCATATGTAAAAAGGCTGCTGCGATTTGTTCTCATAGTGACTTCATATCCATTGGTCATGTGATTATGAGAAGTGACACAATTAATATGGCAACACTTTATACTTTATTCCAAAATACTGTATAAACCTATTTTTAAAAATCTGTCCCACTGTGTCCAATCACTTCAAGGTACAGATGTAGCTGTCTTTACCTTGACTTTTAACGCATTAAATACACAGTGGCTAGATCCCTTATCTTGACTTTTTCAATGACTTTTCAATGGCTTTTGTTGTGTGATATCACGTGGCAGCAAGTCATCAGAGTCAAGATAAAGATGGCTACATCTGTATAGGACATTCATACATGCCAACAGTCCATTTTTGTACTGGACCGCAAGAGAGGCCAGTTTATTCACATTTGCATTAAATGGATGGCGGGACTTTCAAATGTCCCTCAGTTTGGTGTAGTGTGAAGCACTGATGGCGTTGTGTTTATAAGGCACGGAGACACCTGGTAACATAATTTGCAATAAAAGAGCAACAATAGGCTCCTTTTTTGGAATATATAGCGTACACTTTCCTTGTACCTACTGTGTGTTCTCTTAACGTCATAGTTATACTAATGGGCAGGTCTGTACACATATACTGCACTGGTTCCACATTACCATGCTACCATTATCGCCCACCTATGATCTATATGGATATTACACACAATAACTCAATGTCACTGGGGTCCGTCGATATAAAAAGTGTGGGGCTAGAAGCCAAGTAGTATTTATACAGTTGAAGGGGTTGTCCGACAATTGGACAAATCCTTAAAGGGTAACTAAACATTCAACAAACTTCTGACATGTCATAGTGGCATGTCAGAAGTTTTAATTGGTGGGGGTCCGAGCACTTAGACCCCCACAATCGCTAAAACGAAGCGTCAGAAGTGCTCATGTGAGCGCTCAGCCGCTGCGCTTCTATTCGGCTTTTTCCGGAAAGCCAATGTATCGGAGTACGGGCTAATAGACTTTCTATTGAACCCGTAATCCGATACATTGATTTCGGGAAAAAGTTGAACAGAAACTAAGCGGCTCAGCACTCACACGAGCGCTTCTCCCGCTTAGTTTTAGCGATTGGTGGGGTCTCGGTGCTCAGACCCCGACCAATGAAAACGTCTAACATGTCACTATGACGTGTCAGAAGTTTGTTGAGCGTTTCGTTACCCTTTAAGATACATGTAAAAAATAGCAAAAATCAATTACAATTTTGCCCCAGTACCACAATACCACTCACCTCCAGTCCTAAGGACTACTTCTCAATGACGATGCCACCAGGAGTCGTTACTACTTTATGGACAAAATGTTATTCAGGCCTAGTCAATGCCCAGTCCTGATGGGCACCACAGGACCAAGGAATTTTTTTTATAATAAATATAAATTTTCCTGGTTTTTTTTAAATGTTTTTTTGGGGTTATTTGGCTGCTAGTGGAATAAAACCTTTACCACATTCTCCCTGTATTAGAAGTTTAATTCTTCACTCGTTATGTTTATCTTTTTGATTCAGTTTTGGCAAGAAAACCGACCAGACTATTTGAACATTCAACTTTACCTCAGCCAAACAGATGGGATGCAGGTAAGGCGCTACGGGTCCTCATTTCAATGATGTCGCTCATATAGTTTCAGAATTATATCTAAAATTCCATTATTGTCTTGTGTGTCGTTACATTTTTAACCTCCTGGGGAAAAGCAATTTTTTCCTTTGCACGCCTGACTACGTCTCAAAATGATTTCCTGGTTAACGGTTATTTTCCTCAAACAAAAATGGAAAATAGCGTTTCATTTTCCTATGAGATTGAAAACTGAGTGAGATGTGAAATGTATTCTAAAAAGAATTTAGTATATTTTTCACTGGCCCTTTCAAAAGATCCCGGCTCTCATCAGAGTCAATGTTCTTGTCCACATGGCTTCTCCTTTGAGCCCAAGACAGGGGTGTCAGAATGCTCCCCCCCCCTTGATCCCTGGGGTTTCGCACGATAGCTGTTAGATGGACTATCATGTATTGAATTGCCCCGTCTCCTACCAGTCCTTAGTGTTCATATTTAAAATACACACTCCACATTTCCCTCCACCCCCATCGCCTCCACACATGCACCGTTAATACAGGACCTGTTGGCGACCCTTCCACATATCTAAAGCAGAGTCCACTGGCTATTGCAGCTCCTTTTCTGGGTCTTCTCCTTATACCTCACCTATTTTATTTTAACCATAAATTGTGCCCCACTCCTCAAGGGCGCCTTACGCAGCTGCCTTACCTCCCTACACATAAACTCCGTTGCTCACAAGACCTACTGCTTTTGTTTTCTCTTATCTGCTGCTCACATTATCGCGTTCAAGATTTCTCCTCGGCATCCCCCACATTATGGAACTCATTACCTCAACACGTCAGACTTTCTCCAAATCTTCAAAAACAACTTGAAAATCTCCTCTTCAAAAAAGCTCATAACCTGCAATAACCCGACTGCCACTGCTCTACCGGATATACAGCTTCTACCGTCACACTGTCTCCTTCCCGCTTCCCTCCTAGATTGTGAACTCTCATCGGCAAGATCCTCTCTTTTTCTGTACCCATCAGTCATTCATTAAGCTCGTGTGTCACGGGCTGTGGATAATGAGACTGTTGCGGGGCCTATAGGGGATTCACTGTGTCGCCAATGGATTTGACATGGGGCTAAACTGGGGAGCGGAGTTTAAGGGGACGCCTCACCTGTTAATCCCTATACAGGGATCTAGACTTTGCTGCTGGGGAAACCCAGGTCGTTACCCCCAGAGTAGTCTCCCTTGGCAACAGCCGGTGGTAACAGGCACAGTACAATATCCGTAGACAGAATGCAATGTCATGTATAGCAAAAACCCAGGCAGGCCGCAAACGAGCCCTCGCGATTGGTAGAGCCAAAGATCAGGGCGGCCAGTAGAGGTTCATCACAGGTAAGGGCCTGTTAACATCACCGTTCGCTTTCCATTCCGGGGTTCCGTCTGAGGTTTCCGTCGGGTGAACCCCGCAACGGAAAGTGAAAGTGAAACCACAGCTTCCATTTCAGTCACTATTGATATCAATGGTGACGGAAACATCGCTAATGGTTTCCGTTCGTCACCATTCCGGCAGGTTTCCTGTTTTCCGACGGAATCAATAGCGCAGTCGACTCCGCTATGGTTTCATAGTGTCACAGTTCCCGCTGTAGATAGTGCCCACATAGTGCCACACACAGTGCCCATGTAGATGGCGCCACAGTGTCCCCTGTAGGTGGTGCCCATATAATGCCACAGTGCAAATGTAGATAGTGCCACACCCCCTGTATATAGCACCCCCCTGTAGACAGCACCACACCCCCTGTAGCCAGTGCCACCTCCTGAAGATGGCGCCACCCCCTGCAGATAGCAACATTCCCCTTGTAGATAGCTAGCACCACCCCCCTGTAGATAGCACCACCCCCTGCAGATAGCAACATTCGCCTTGTAGATAGCAAGCACCACCCACCTGTAGATAGCGCCACCCCCCGGCAGATAGCGCCACCACACCTGCAGATAGCGCCACTTCCCCTGTAGATAGTGCCACACCCCCTGTAGATAGCAGCAGCCCCCCCCCCATAAATGGCACCCCCTTCCTGTAAATAGCACCACTATAGCTCTCTGTAGGAGAAGAATCCCTCTGGCCGGGGATTGCGCCCCTAGACGGAGCACCTGATGGTGGACAGTGACGTTAGGGGCTCTCTCTAGAAGCGGAATCCCAGGCACAGAGTGATCTGACACCAAGGATTCCGCTCCTAGTGGGAGTTTAGGTGGCGCTACCTACAGGGGGAAGGGGGTTCAATGCTATCTACAGTGGGAGTTGCTAGCTACAGGGGGGTTTCACTATTTACAACGGGGATGTTGTGACGTCGGGGGCTCCCTCTAGGAGGGGAATCTGCTGCCAGAGGTGGCGCTATCTACAGGGGGTTTTGTGTGGGCTGTGTGTGGCGCTATCTATACAGTGGTAGGTGTATTCCGCTTAAAGCCCCAGCAGACAGGAGAGTGCAGCGCTGCTCACCAACGTTTATATACGTGACAACTGCACGGGGCATCGGCAGTTGGAAGGTATATAGCCGTATGGCAGTCGTGAAGGGGTTAAAGAGTGTGCACAACATGCAGGAGGAAAGTGGCGAGAGATGCCACGACCAGAGGAGAGTGAGAGCGAAATGCGGCGCTGGCCAGGAGGTAAGTATACAGCGGCGTGGAGCGGTGGCCATTACATCGTGTTTAATGTACTTGTTGTTTTACTGTCTAATATTATATATGTAAACCCTCTTTTATATACATACCTGGAATAATTGCCACTTTAAAATAAATAATAATGTTAGTACTTGTTAGGCTAGGTTCACACCATTGATAGTGTGGCCCAGACGTTTGAATAGTAGTCAAAAAGTTGACTATACTTTTCAATACAGTTGAAGCAAAAGTATACACTGGCCAAAAGGACACTCTTGGCATATGACTGGCTAATGATCGCCTCTACACTGCACATTGACCCCACACATGGTGTGAACCTAATCGTAGTTAAATAGAATGCAATACAGACAGTGGCGGATTAAGTATACCATAGGCCCTGGGCTTTTCCAAAAGCTTGGGCCCCCTTCTCCACCACCGCGCTGCCAAGCCGTGTCTATATTAAACACCACCTTTCTGTGTGAGCATTGACAAATGAGCGTTACGATTCCCCGTGTCAAAGGGCTGTGTTCCTACATACTGACAGTGTCCAACCATCGCAGTATCACACTTTGTATCGCACATCCTCTTGAGAATGGGAATGGTAACACGCATTTGTCTATTTGTCCTGGGTACACAAAGAATTTTTATATAATACAAGGATTTCCTATAACAGACATGTCAGGAGAGGGGACAGATCCTCTATAGATCCAGTGACTCACAAGTGATTTCTTCTCTGATGGGAGTCGTTCTCTTTTCTTCTCTTCTCCATCTGACACAGGCCGTTATGGTGACTTCTCCTGATGTCTGCAGAGTTTCCTGATGATAAATCTTTGCGCCTCGATTCTGCAGACATTTTCAGCATCTGTAGCAACACAAAAATTGAGAAACTAAACACCCTAAATTGTTTTATACACCAGATCCCTAAGCAAATTAAGACCCCAGGCCCATACATTAACTCAGACCAATAAATTCAGTCCCCAAGGAGTAACTAAACTTCTAAAAAACTTTTGGCGTGTCATAGTGATATGTCAGAAGTTTTGATCGATGGGGGTCCGAGCATTGAGACCCCCACCGATCACTAAAGAAAAGCGGCAGAAGTGCTCGGGTGAGCGCTGTTCCACTTAATTTCTGATAGTCTATGAGTTCATACACCGCTCCAAGGAAAGACTATCTATTGAACCCATACACTGCTTGCTCGGCTATTAGAGGAAAGACGATCAGAAACAAAGTGGCACAGAACTCACCTGAGCGCTTCTGCCGCTTTGTTTTAGCGATTGGTGGGGTCTCAGTGCCCGGAGCCTCACCGATCAGAACTTTTGACATGTCACTATGACATATAAATTTTTTTTTTTTTTTAAAGTTTAGTTACCCTTTAGGCAGTCAGACACCCCTCCCCTTGCAGTAAAATAACTCCTGAGGGATATATGGGGGGATTATACTGCAAGGGGGATCAGTGCATCTGACTGACTGCTAAGTGCTTTATGGGAGGGTCTGAGAGTCTGAGTCTTATGGCTCGGGGGGAGGAGTTATCCCCCCATAGAGACCTCAGCAGTCATTCAGACGCTCTGACCTCCCCCTTGCAGTATAATAACTACTGAGGGCTCTATGGGGGAGATTATACTGCAAGGGGGGGGGGGGGTTCTGGGCATCTGACTGACTGCAGAGGGCTCTATGGGTGGGAAACAATTTCACACACAAAAATTTAGAAACTAAATACCCTATATACAATTTACACTAACACCACACACTATATATTCAAACCACACACACTATATACACACACAACACACACTACATGCACCCACTTACACTATATAAACTTATATTATACACACTATAAACTCTATACACACAGCTCACACTATATAGACTTACACTATATACACTATACACACACACACACACTATATAGACTTAGACGATATACACTATACACACACACTATATAGACGACTATATACACTATACACACACTATATAGACTATATACACTATACACGCACACACTATATAGATGGCTATATACACTATACACACACTATATAGACTTATATTATATACACTATACACACACACTATATAGACTTACACTATATAGACTTACATTATACACACAGCACACACTATACAATATATACACTATACACACATATATGCAATATACACACACTTACACTATATACACTTACATTTAACACACTATAAACTCTATACACACAGCACACACTATATAGACTTAGATTATACACACTATATAGACTTACATTATACACACAGCACACACTATATAGACTTACACTATGTTAACTATACACACACACTATATAGACTTACACTATATACACTATACACACACCACACTTACCAGAGCCTCTTCCTCTGCGGTGCTCTGGTACAGCCTCCAGGACCTTAGTCATGTGACTGTGATGTCACCATAGGTCCTTCACCCCCTACTTGCAGTTTTGCCGTTATCAAGCAGCTTCTGGAGGTTTAGACAGACGGGACAGTGCACAGCAGCACAGAGGAGCTGACTGTCAGGGAGACTCCAGCACCTGCCCATCACAATCTCTGACAGTCTGCTCTGTACAGCTAATGTGCTGTCCAACCAGACCCCCTGTTTCCTGGCAGCAATTAACTCCCCCTGATTTTGCCCCACCCCTTCATCAGCAGGTGGGACCGATGACCGCGAGAATGCGGCCGGCAGCAGCCCTGGATAGTTTTTTTTTAACTTATGTGCGGTTTGGGTGGCCATGGGCCCCCTGGGAGTCTTGGGCACCGGGCTGCCGCCCGAACCGCCCATGTCACTGAATACAGAATATTCCAGGGGAGGATTTGGGTGATCTTACCCCTACTAATGGATTATAGTCGTAGTATCTGATATTATATTTAATATATGAAATATGTCCTAGACAGATCAGCAGATAGCATCATGTACAGATGTCGCCATCTTTATCTTGACCTTAATGCATTAAATACACAGTGAGAAGAAACTTTAACTTGACTTTCTCAATGACTTTTCAATGGCTTTTGCTGTGTGACATCACGCTGCAGCAAGTTATCAGAGTCAAAATAAACTTGGCTACATCTGTATACAGGGTTCAGGGCTCATATTAACTCATCTTTTCATCTCAATGGTCCATATTCAATGTCTGGCTCGTGGTAGAATCAGTATTAGCTGTTGCCCCCCCATTGGGTCTAGAATCGCAGGAACACAGGCGCAGCAGTGAATGTTGTTATCAGAGCCGCACACAATGTGTAATCCCTTAGTTCACAAATTTTTATGGATCCCACTGTGCCATTTCTTGCAGAAAATAATTGGTGAAAAATACCGGGCTTTGAACTCTCGTCTTATTATCGGACGCCCTCGCTGGAAACTTTTGTTTGATGAGATTGCCAAATCTAACAGACAGTAAGTATCCTTCTGAGGTATTGTCGTATGATAAGGAGGGATGGCAATTGCAACGCATTTTCGACAGTCTAATAGCCATTTGTTTGCAGCTTTGTGAAGTTTTATCTAATAAACCAAAAATCAGATCGCTAATGTCACATGTAATTTCCCCTGTAATGTTTTTCCATCAGGAAATCTTGTTCATTTCGTGCCGAAAATAACATTTATTTCTCAAAACGGATTAAAATCTAAATAGGCGATATGAAAAGAGGATCTGTCACCTCTCCTGACACGTCTGTTTTAGTAAATACTTATATTCCCCATAAAAAAAATCACAATCCTGAAGTATCCTCGTTGTTCCGTTCCTCTGTTATTACTCCTAGAAATTTCAGAATAAATGGACAAGTTGGTGTTATTATTTGCCTTGTCAAGGGGGCGTGTCTCTACACAGTCTAAGACTGTGAGCACTGATTGGACAGTGTCAGTCTGTGTAGGGACACGCCACCAACTGGTGATACCCAGCTGTCAATTTATTCATAAATTTCTAGGAAGAATAACGGAGGAACGGAACAACGTAGATGCTTCAGAATTGTGATTTTTATGGGGACTATAAGTATTTACTAAAACTGATGTGTCAGAAGAGGTGACAGGTATTCTTTAACGTGGTGTATAAATAGGTTAGTCCATTCTGTAGAGGGGGAAGCGCCATTCTCTGATATTTCTAAAATTTGTGCAATATATAACTAAGCTATAGCTGAGAGCCTCATCCAGGGAAGATCTCACAACTGGTTAGCCAATGGGCCATGATAAGCTATAAACTACATAGACATCCGCTTTGGGCACCGCAGGTAATTCGGTCTGAAAAACCGCACAAAATTGTGGTGCAGTTATTAGGCCGGAATGTCCGCTGCGGAAAACTGCACAAAAAAAAAAGTTTGATACTTACGTAGCCACGGTGACACATCCCTCTGATGTCCTGCAGACCGGCCTCCTGGGATGACGTTTTATCCCATGTGACCGCTGCAGCCTGTGATTGGCTGCAGCAGTCACACGGTATGAAACGTCATCCCAGCAGGCCGGCCTGGATGAAGAAATACAGAAAATGCGGAATCGCTGCTTTTCTGCCGCAAAAAACTCAACATCTGCTATTTATTGCGGGTTTTACTTCTGCATTGAACTTAATGGGGAAAACCCGAAACAAATAAGCAGCGATTACGCAAATACAATTGGCATGCTGCGTAATAAAAAAACGAACCGTAGGTAAATTTCTGAGCGTTTTTTCTGTTCATCATTTATGCAGCGTATGGATGAGATTTGCTCATATCTCATCCACTCTTCTGCTACTGTATTATCCTGCGGATTTTCCGCAACGATATCTGTTGCGGAAAATCTGCAGTATTTATGCTACGTGTGAACTTACCCTAAAAGAAAGGTTCACCTTTAAATATCCTCTGACATGTCATTGGTGTGAGTTCCGTGCCCTGTAATCCTCACTGATCATCCGGTGGAGCTTTATGCCCTTTGTCTTATGACGCAGAGATCTTTGATCGTCAGAATCCCCTACTTAATGTAAGGGCCAGTTCACAGAGAGTATTTTGGCGCTGTTTTTGATGCGGAAACCACATCAGAAGCAGTGCCAAAAACGACCGAAATCGCCTCCCATTGATTTCAATATGAGGCGGAGGCGTTCTTTTCTTGTGAGCGGTAAAAACGCTCGCAGGAAAAAGAAGCGACCTGCACTTTCTTTGGCCGATTCCATCTCCGACCTCCCATTGACATCAATGGGAGGCAGACATCGCGTTCTCTCGTGGCAGTTTTTGCCCGCGGCACTCAATGGCCATGGGCGAAAAATGCCGCGAAGGACGTGGCAAATGTTCTGCCAGCAGGTCAAAATCTGCCTCAAAATTCCTGAAGGAATTTTGAGGCAGATTTTTCCGCCTGAAAACAAACTCCATATGAACAGGGCCTAATGGGACTGCAGGTTCATTACAATTCCATTACAGTAGATGGGAGGGATGAACAGGCACAGACCCCATCAATGTCATCTTCTGACGTGTCTCAGAATGAGAAAAGACATGTTGGGGTTGCTTTGATGTTGACCAGGCTTTGCCGAAATACCTGAAATTTGTAATGTGTAACAATGTCTATGTGTTTTCTTAGGAAATCAGTTGGAGTGTTCTGCTGTGGGCCTAAAGGTCTTTCGAAAGATCTCCATAAACTATGTAACCGTCCCAATGTCTATGGAACTAGATTTGAATACAATAAGGAATCCTTTAGCTGAAAGGAAACGTATGAAGAAGGGACTGAAGTGCAATTAACAGAAACCAAAGAACCTTAACCAACTGAGATATAGATCGTCGTATTTGACTTCTACCCACATTGGAGCGGTTTGATGAAGAGATGATTATCTACAAGACAACATCCCTTGTGGCTTATTTAATGCCCCGGGACTTGATATCCAGTACTTAGTATTTATCCTCACATTATGAAACCACTTGAAGCCACCTGAGATGGCAATTCCATGTTGTCCGCACCATATCTATAAAGTTACGTACTCCGACCACTCCTCAAATGGAGTTCAATACATAGGTCACTTTTTATTTGGAAAAATATTTAATATTTTACTGTAGGTCATATATTATTTCCTTTATAAAGATCTTTTATTATGTTCTAACTATATTATACTATGCAGAAGTCCTATGTTTTGGGCAATTGTAATGTGTTTGATTGTTGTTCGGAGACTTTACTAAATAGTTTTTTTTTTGTTCAGTCCATTTTGTGATCTCTTTTTGAATTAAAGGAACTCTCCGGGCAAAACTAATACACTGCGTTATGCCTTGTGCAGGGACAGAGTGTGCGGGGCAGGACACAGAAATGTATGGTGATCGTGGAGTCTCTGTGTCATGCTCCGCCCCTGCTGGCCCTGCACTGTGGTTGTTTTACTCAGAGATCCCTTTAAAGTGAAAGTCTCCCTTTTATCTTTCTGTCATTTAATGTCCAGCATTTTGTGCTGATTCATTTCTTAATCTATCTTTACAGTGGTCGGAGCTCTGTTTTTCTGATACAGAGCTGCAAATCTCCTGTGTAGACAACGACTTAAATAAAGATAAAATTCTGGCTGCCTGCAGCCCGTACGAGGGGGAGCTTACCGCATATTATTATATTATTGAGTTCAATGCAGTTAAACTGTAGGCAGTAAGGACCTATGCCCGGGGCAGATTTGAAAAAAATGGGCTCCCCACCCGAGCAGAGTAGAGCCTACCACATGCCATTTTAGGACAGACTTTCTCATAATATAAAAAGCTGCATATGCATAATAATACGATGTCTAAATAATATCTCCATATAGTATCTAAATAATGTTACCTTATAGTCCCCTTATAATAGCTTTACCATAGAGTGTCCAAATAGTATCGCCCTACAGTGTCTAAATAATACCGCCATACAATGTTTAAATAATATTATCATACAGTGTCCACATAACACGGCATAATCAGCCCACCTAATACCAGCATATAAAGCAGGAAGAACTGTGATTTAAAGAAAACCTGTCACCTGCCCAAAAAACTGCAGTTGACCACCTCACAGATTCTGATGCTTTTTATTTTTTTCTTCTAGCCCCTACCGTTCCTGAGATATCGGGACCGTTAGTTCTGGTGTCTGATATGCAAATGAGGCCTTTGACTGCCAAGTGGGCGGTTACCCCTTATCAAGTGACAAGTCTTACCTGCCCACTTGACAGTCAAAGGCCTCATTTGAATATCGGACACCAGAAGGAGCGGCCCCGATATCTCAGGAATGGTGGGGGCTAGAAGAGCACAAAGCTCTGATCCATTCTCAGGTTACTCTTGGAGGTCCTGCCTTTATGGGCTCCTAGGAAAGAGGGACCCTGGGCAAATGCCCTATTTGCCACTCCATATAACCGGCCCCTTCTCAGCCTTTACTTCTGGCAGCTGCAAGCCTCCAGATGTTATTATTTAGCTCTATGTTTATGCAGGAGATTTGGAGCTCTGTTTCAGAAAAACTGAGCTCAGACTGCTAGAAAGAAATTAATCAGAAAAGAACTTGAGACCTATTTATATAAAGAAAAATGCTGTTTAAAGATGGACATTCCCTTTAAGGTAACTCAGGAGTTATTCTTGCAATTCTATGGAATACCATAAATAATGTACCAGGCTATCATGGCACATGGTGGTAAATATGTGGTTTATCCAAATATATAGAGTGTAACGGTCGCTGTCGCTTCCACTGCTCCCTGTCACCATATACTTACCTCTACACGGCGTCCTCTGGCTCCAGGCCTCCACCGCTTTCCTGCCTCGCTCTCTGCTGTTCGCGGCTTCCCTCATCACCGCATTCCTCATAGGTCTCGTGCACTTCCAAGAGCGCGCACGCGCTGACTCCCCTGGTCTTATAGGAGTGGTGCGCGCCAACTACCCAGTATTCCCAAAGAATTAAAGGAACCTCCCCTGTCCACTATTGCCTGAGCAATTAGGTTCATCCTAGTTATACCCTGCATTGAAACTTGTTGGATTTCCTGTGATTGACCTCAGCTTGTTCCTTTGACTAATTCTACCTGCTGCCTGCCCTGACCTCTTGCTCGTGACCAGTGATGAACCTCTGCCGCCTGCCCTGACCTTTCCTCTACCAACCTTGAGTGCCTGTCTGCCACCTGTCCAGATCTTTGCTATACCTGACATTGAATTCTGACTGCTGATTTTGTACTATGCCTGCTTATGTTGGCCATTGCCAAGATAGATGACTCAGGGGGTAGCGACCTCTGGTTCCCCCGCTGTGAAGTCCAGATCCCTTTATAGGGGTTAAAGGGTGATTACCTGGGGTCCCCTTGGACTCCCCGGTTCAGCCCCACGTCAAATCCCTTGGTGACACAGTGGGTTTACACCACCCTCTGCACGGATTCTAAGAGTGGCTATAGTAGATGGGCAAAATGTCACTGACACCAAAGTTAGTCTGAAAGAGTTGAAAACCTAAAAAGATAATTCTATTGTTACATGACAACAGCTGGAAAGCCACAAGTTAGAGACCACTGCAGTATATACGAAACCATTCAACCCACCACAAGTTTTCCGGGTGCTACGTTAGTGTCGGTGCTACAAAATGTAAATCGCTCTTGGTGTTAGGGTCAATAGGGGTTGTCACGTCACACAGTAGTAAAGGGAAGGGATCTCTCTGGATGGAATAACTTTCCAGTCTATCAGATTCTGAGCATTTTAACAAATTAGGCCAAAATGATGGACCATGAAGAAAGCAGTTTTGGACATTATTTTCCTTTTTCATGTTTGCACCCAAATACTGTATTATTATCTTGACTTGAATTGCTCCCTTTTTTGGTGCTTTAGATACCTGTTGGTACACGTGGAGACGTTTGTCTAGAGGGAGCATGGTTTTTCTGTAGGTCCGTCTAAAAACAAAATAATCTTGCTTCACTCTTTCATTCCACATCTTGACTGCATGATTTGATTGAGTTCTGAGTAAGCCATGTCCCCAACCTCATTACAAGTCTCACTGCTACCGCTCTTCTCAAACCCTGACCTGTTTCTGAGAAAACGATAAGTCTCTTGAGTTCACACATCGCAGATTTTTGAGACTGCGGCCCCCGAAAATCTAAGAAAATGACAGTACAAGTCATGTGGATAGGGTTTTCAAAATCCACCTAGATTTCGCAGCATGCTTCAAATTTTGCAAGGGTGTGATCCGTGCAAATTTGTGGCAAAATGTTGCCGTGGTGGACAAATTTGCGACATGTGAACTCGGCCTAAAGAATCACTTTTGGGAATTGACATATCTCATAAGTCAAATGTCTGGATTACAATATACCAATGGTCTCCAACCTATGTCTCTTCTGCTGTTGTGAAACTGCAACTCCCCACATGTCCTAACAGGCTTTGCAATAGCTGAAAATCCATAGATTAGATATCACTGCAATATACGAGGCTATTCCACCTGACATTGATATTTATATTGTACAGCCTCCGAAACAAGTTGGGTCAAAGTGCTACAATATGACAATTGGTCTTGGTGGTGGAGTCCATAGAGGTTGTCACATCTCTCTACGGGCTAGTTTGGTATTGCCAGGTGGCTTCATGATACCAAGTTGGGACTAAATTCTGGACCAAGATTATTTCCTTTTTAATTAACCTTGAGCTTTGCCGTTGGTGTCGTAGATGCCAGTTGGTGCCTCTGGAGAAGTTTTGCTGTATGTTCTTGCTCTCGCTTGAGTCTTTCAATCAACTTATTGACAGTGTGATTCCATTGACTGCTGGTTTTTCTCTTTTCCTCAACCTTCAACTCGTACACCTTGAAAACCTCTTTTTTTAGAACTATTTATGTAAATGGTTAACTTTGTTTCTATAGACTTTTATCTCTGACTAGTAAATTAATGTGGTTTGTCATATGTTGCCATTAAAAATGATTTTACGTTTTCTATCACAAGTTCATTAATATTTTGTATAAGTGGATGTATAAATGACGACCTTCTAAACTTTTACAATTTTTGTTTCTACAAACTTTTGGAAAACTGGGTAACCAGGAAAAAAACATTAATGCAGAAAACAATAAAATAAACAGTAGGTGAAAATCTACAAAGGGTCGGTATGGCGGCACACAGAGTTCCTTGGAATCCATACCACAGAGCCATAGACACTTCATGTACCCCCACATGATGCCTCTATACGGTACTATATTACAGAAGTATTCTCCTCAAACTTCTGCTGGTAAATATCTCTGTAATTACAGCATCTGATGGAGCACATCATGATTTTTATTTGTCAGATCCTGTATAAATCCAAGAGAACAAACCTCTGCATGCCTCAGTATGAAATAGGAGGCACCCAAGGCACCCACATTTTGAGCCCTATGGAATTTTCTGGGCACCGTATTACAGTTCCGTACAACATGGATCTGTAATACGGCTGTGTACTCGAGCCATGGTGGTAAATTAACCTTTAGAAACAGTAAGTAAGGGAGGTTATGATAGACATATCTCTGGACCACATAGCAGTTGTGGACTTCTCTGGCAAATTTTTTTTAGAGCAGTAAGGCTTAAAGTTAAGCTCTACCCAAAACTTAACTTACATAAAAAATTCCATGTTTAAAGGCCCTATTACACAGGCCAATTTTGGCCGGTGCAGCGATCGGCGCTCGTTTGCTCCTGTCAGAAGGAGCTATGTATGGGGGACGAGCGCTCGTTACTCCGATCGCTCGTCCCCATACATTATTATCATGTCGGCAGCGCGTCTCCCTGATTACACAGGGGGATGTGCTGCCGACAACTATGATATTTAACTTTTTTTAAACTATACGATCAGCAGATGAACAAACGTTTGCTCGTTCATCTGCTGATCGCTGCCCTGTTTACACCGGGCAATTATCGGGAATGTGCATTCTATGAACGATTGTTTGCCCGATAATTGCCCAGTGTAAAACCCCCTTAAGTCTCTTACCGGTTATTTTTCTTACAGGGTGTCTCTCCATCTGGGTCGTAGAGGGAGATCCTGAGTGGTAGACCCTGTTTATGACTTACATATTTACTAATAATAAGACCTATGAGACAACTCCTTTAACACAAAGGCTATAATTCTTATTTGTAAAGTTATACTAAAAGATTAAACTAATATAAAAGGGTCTAAATAACCACCAAGAACAAAACTGGAGCTGGGTCCCAGCAAAAATCGCAACTCAGAAAAAAATCTTATACTTACCAGAATTCTGTGCTTTTTTGTCTAGGCCGACCTCCTGTGATGACGTTTCATCCCATGTGCAGCCTGAAATTGGCTGCAGCGGTCACATAGGCTGAAACGTCACCCCAGGAGGCCGGTCTGCAGGATGACAGAGGGTAAGTATGCGCATTTGTTGTTTTTTTCCTCTTCTGTTGTCAGCACCGGACATCCTGGCCGAAAAACGACACCACAATTTGGTGCGGTTTTTCGTCCGGAATTCCCTATGGGGGAGGGAGGATACGCTTTTTACCTTTACGCAGCGTATCCGCCCTGTGTGAACGTAGCCCTACATTACATACTACAGCAAGGTCTCCAGACAATTCTTTATTGATTGCCCAACTTCCAGCTAATTACCAGTAAATCAACAGTCTCTGAAATCCAATTGTATTCAATTTAATTTCTCAGTCCAGTTATGAATCTTACTTTATTGTTTTTGAAATATTATTTTTTTGCTTCACCAGGAATACAGAAAATTCCCAATCCTTACAAATCCCCACTATATCATATATTCCACCCCTACCTCATTGCTTATTCTATAAATACTCCTGCAATCTAGAGAAAACTAATTCCTTTGACAGAAGATATTGATTGTAGACTTTACAGTCAGAGCACATAGCATTGTTTATGTTCTAAAGCTAACATTGTGAACAGACAGACCATGAAACAAATGAAAATTACATGAAAGGATTGTATTAGATTAGAAAAGAAGAGTGTTTTTTGAGGAACCGCACCACCCTAGTCAATATTGTGTGTCTGCGATTGCAGCTCACGTGAACAAGGCTGAGCAGCAATACCAGACATAGCCAAAGGACAAGAGTGTGATGTTTCTAGAACACAAAATTCAGACCCCAATCCCGGACAGTCACCTAAAAGCAAAAATAGATTATGCACTCGAAAAGATGATTATTTAGCAAAAAGTATAAATAAGTCATAAAATGAAAGGCTAAAAACAGCATTTTCACCAATTTGAGTTCACACCGATCCGTGGCTTACTTGTTATTAAAAAAACTATCTGTCAGTTCTCCTATGTGGTGTAGTATAGAGGATCTGTCAGTTCTCCTGTGTATTATAGAGGATCTGTCAGCTCTCCTGTGTGATGTAGTATAGAGGATCTGTCAGCTCTCCTGTGTATTATAGAGGATCTGTCAGTTCTCCTGTGTATTATAGAGGATCTGTCAGTTCTCCTGTGTATTATAGAGGATCTGTCAGCTCTCCTGTGTGATGTAGTATAGAGGATCTGTCAGCTCTCCTGTGTGGGGCAGTAAAGAGGATCTGTCAGCTCTCCTGTGTGGTACATTATAATGGATCTGTCAGCTCTCCTGTGTGGTGTAGTATAGATGATCTGTCAGTTCTCCTGTGTAGTGTAGTATGAAGGATATGTCAACTCCCCTGTGTGGTGTAGCATAGAAGATCGGTCAGTTCTCCTGTGTGGTGTAGTATAGAGGAGCTGTCAGCTCTCCTGTGTGGTGTAGTATAGAGGATCTGTCAGCTGTCCTGTGTGGTGTAGTATAGAGATGCTGTCAGTTCTACTCAGTGGTGTAGTATAGAGATGCTGTCCGTTCTACTCAGTGGTGTAGTATAGAGGATTTGCCAGCTCCCCTGTGTGGTGTAGTATAGAGGATCTGTCAGCTCTTCTTTGTGGAGTGGTATAGAGGATTTTTCAGCTCTCCTGTGTGGTGTAGTATAGAAGATCTGTCCGCTCTCCTGTGTGGTGTACTATAGAGAATCTGTCGGCTTTCCTGTGTGGTGTAGTATTATGGAGATGCCAATTCTCCTGTGTGGTGTAGTATAGAGGACATGTCAGCTCTCCTGTGTGGAGTAGTATAGAGGAGCTGTCAGCTCTTCTTTGTGGAGTGGTATAGAGGATTTTCCAGCTCTCCTGTGTTGTGTAGTATTATTGAGATGTCAGTTCTCCTGTGTGGTGTAGTATAGAGGACATGTCAGCTCTCCTGTGTGGAGTAGTATAGAGGAGCTGTCAGCTCTCCTGTATGGTGTAATATAGGGGAGATGTCAGTTCTCCTTTGTGGTGTAGTATAAAGGAGCTGTCAGCTCTCCTGTGTGGTGTAGTATAGAGGAGCTGTCAGTTCTCATGTGTGGTGTAGTATAGAGGAGCGGTCAGCTCTCCTGTGTGGTGTAGTATAGAGGAGCTGTCCGTTCTCCTGTGTGGTGTAGTATAGAGGACCTGTCAGCTCTCCTGTGTGGTGTAGTATAAAGGATCTGTCAGCTCTCCTGTGTGGTGTAGTATAGAGGATCTGTCAGCTCTCCTCTGTGGTGTTGTATACAGGATCTGTCAGCTCTCCTGTGTGGTGTAGTATAGATGATCTGTCATCTGTCCTGTGTGGTGTAGTACAGAGGTTCTGGCAGCTCTCCTGCGTGGTGTAGTATAGAGGATCTGTCAGCTCTCCTGTGTGGTGTAGTATAGAGGAGCTTGATTCATCAGTCCCTTAGTATAGAGGAGCTTGGTATTTTTGATAAAGAATTGGAGGAGGAATTGATTAAGTGGGAGAGAGAAATACAAGACCTTAAAATAAGAAAATTTCAGCGTGATCTGAGTGATTTTCAGTCTAACAAAATTTACCGCTGGCATACTAAAAGGGATAGAGCCCGTTCCTTGTCCCGTTCTATCTCCTCTACCTCTCTTGTATCTGAAGAAAAATGTGGCGGTTTTTTAGACAAACCTCAGGCCGCGGGAGATGGAGACCCTATGTTCAACTCCAGAACACCGGCAGTCAAAAGAAAGACCAGAGGGGTGTTCAACAGGGACAAGAGAAACAGGAGGCTCTGAAGGTAATTAACCTCTCTTCCTATACTCTGTCGTCCTCTCAAATTAAGGTTTTGCAAAAGGGCTTGTCCTTTTCTCCTACGGGTAAATTCGATCTCTTTACCACCATAAAAGATCTGCCTCTTTTTTCTAGAAAATTACTTTTCAAGAAGCATTTTGGTAGAAGGGATCATAGTGTCCCTATGTGTTCCCCGGCAGAGAAACAGGCATTTGATGCCCTTATCTCATTACTAGAGGAACAGGAGGTCAAAACTGACCCCAGACTTCCCATGCATCTGTGCCGCCGTTCTCAACATTTCCCCCCTCTCGCACTGTGCCCTTCAGTGGACATTTTCTTTAAACTAGTTAAGAAAGATTTAGAAACTATTTCTGACTCTGCAACACCTTGTAATCTTAACTACAAAGAAAGGCAGGCAATTTTAGAATTTAGAAAACTCAGGGATGTGATTATCAAACCAGCCGATAAGGGGGGCAATGTTGTATTATGGCCGGCACAGATGTATGAATGCGAGGCCTTTCGCCATCTCGATATGAGCCATTGTTACCGCAGGTTACCATCGGACCCCACGCTAGTTTGTAAAGGAGAACTTGATAGTTTATTACAAAGGGGCGTGGATGCTAATATTATCAATTCCAAATTGAGGGAGGGTCTTTCTGTGGATTTTCCCATTAAACCCACGTTTTATGTATTGCCTAAAGTGCATAAAAATGTAACTAGCCCCCCCGGTCGTCCAATAGTATCGGGGATTGGAGGCTTGTGTGAGAACATCTGCAGATTTGTGGATTTTTATCTACAGAAATGTGTGGAAACCCTGATGTCATACATTAGGGACACCACAGACATGTTACAACGACTTGATGGGTTGCATCTTGAGGATGACATGTTTCTGGTCAAATGTGACGTGGAGTCCCTGTATACGTCTATATGCCACTACCACGGGATCCGAGCATCTAGATATTTCCTACAGATGACTAATCATGACCCGGATCTTATAGAGTTTATATTGTGTCTCCTTGACTTCGCATTGACGCATAATTTCTTTGTATTCAAGGACCGCCTCTTCCTACAGCTCCAGGGGACAACAATGGGGGCTACTTGTGCGCCTTCATATGCTAATTTGTTCCTGGGGCTGTGGGAGAGGGATACTGTCCATCAGACTCCGGGTCATGATTCAGTGCTCCTGTGGTCGAGGTATATAGACGACATTCTATTTATCTGGCAGGGCTCCACGTCTAATTTGGAATCTTTTCTCAGCTCCCTCAATAGGAATGATATTAATATTAAACTTACGTGGCATTACAGTCAAACTCGTGTTGATTTTTTGGACATCTGTATTTCCAGAGATGATAGCGGTTTCATTTCCACCGATATCTTTAGGAAAAAAACCTCCACAAATGCCCTCCTCCATGCTACATCCGCCCATTATCCGAAGGTTACAACATCTATACCTGTAGGCCAGTTCCAAAGGGCAAAGCGTATCTGCTCCAATGACAGCAACTTTGAGCGCCAAGCATTGGATCTGACGGCAAGATTTAAGAGTCGTGGTTATAGTCAGAAGGTTATAAAGAGAGGATATCTTAGAGCTAAAAACTCGACTCGTGATGGACTTCTGGTGAGTAGGCCTAAAAAGCATAATACTGATCAGAATGTCAGATTTATCACCACTTTTAATCCTCACTGGACTAAAATCCGTGATATCTTACAAAAGCATTGGCGGGTCCTTCTCACTGATCGAGATCCGGCAGGGATTTTACCTAATTATCCCTCCATTACCTGGAGGCGCTCTAAAAATCTGAAGGACCTCTTGACAGCAAGTCACTATATCCTCAGTGCCCCCACTAATCCATTTGGAAGCAAGGGCCCTCCCTGGGGTTCTTACAACTGTGGTAAATGCTCTGCTTGCAAATATGTTCCACGTGCCCTCAACTTCCATAGCTCAAATAGAGGGAAAGACTATAAAATTGTCTACAATATTACGTGCAACTCAGTAGCCGTGGTATATTTTGCCACTTGCCCCTGTGACCTCATTTATATTGGCATGACCAGTAGGCAATTGAAGGTGCGGGTATTGGAACATGTAAGCAAAATTAAGTCAGCCTCTAATGCTTTGGATGTGGATAAACTCCAGCCTGTTGCGCGACACTTTCGTGAGTTTCACTCTTGCAATCCAAAGGGTTTTGAGGTACGTGGAATCGATAAAATTTCCCTGGGATGCAGAGGTGGGGATGTACGCCTGGCATTACTGAGAAAAGAAATGAAATGGATCACGTTACTTAACACTGTGGCCCCATTTGGTTTAAACGAAGCCACCAGTTTCAGGCCCTTTCTGTACATTTTTTAACCATGCGTGAATTTTATTTTCTCTAGGGTTTTCTTCTTGTTTTTTATATCCTTTCTTTATGTTGCAGTTTATCCTTTTCAGTGAGTGGGTTTATTCTCCTGTATACCAGAGAAGATTGTGTATGGTCTTAACTGAAAATCTGAAGTGGAGAAGATTTAGATGTCTTCAATTTTTATATAATAACTTTTTTGATGTATTATGATTTTTTATATTCTTGCTCGTTATTGTATTTTCTGCATATATGTGTTGAATGCTGTAATGTGGAGTTTTATATACGTATACTTATATTTTATATTGTATTATGCAACATTATATTTCTAGTTCTATGTATATATTTTTGTAGTATTTTTTATACAATATATTATATATTATATTATTTATTTCTGCTGTTTACTGTATTTATTATCATTGTATTATATTTTGACGGTTTTGCACATACATATGCTTTTGTATATATCTATTTATATTTGGATGGATTATATTTATTATTATATATTGTGTTTTATATCACTAGTTCACTTTATATATTCATATATATATTTATTTATATTATTCACTATTTATTTATCACTATTACATTTCTATTAGTACCGTGCACGTTTTTTCTTTATAATAATTCTTTTCACCGTATAGTCACTTGCGTACTTTGTTCACTTTACATCACACTATTTTATCACTTTTTATTATATGCGCCGTCTTTATTTATTTAGATATATTCTTTCTCCACTCGCTATTATTTATTAGTTATTATTTTCTATTATTATATATCCTCTTAATAACTTCTGACCTGCCCTATCTCCATAGTAATTCCCCACTCTGTCATTGCTATTACCTCAGTTCTGTCTCGCTACTTCTGTTGCCTCTCCTGTGGTGTTTGCACAGACGCTCAACTGCGCGTGCGTGTTGGGGCTCGCATCCGGGAGTGGCGTTTAGCGTCCAGCGTCGTCATGGTGATGTTATCATCATGCGGCGCCTTTCCATCTGACGCGCGACGCGTCCCGTGATGTGCGCGTCACCGGGCATGTGTGTCGAGCGCCGATTTTCATCCATCACAGGTGAGTCTAACATCATTCTATCGTCATATAAACCCTTTGAGTTTTATTAAATTTAGTCTCCTGACGAAGCCGGTCAACAGGGCGAAACGCGCGTCGAGGCGTCTATTCACCCATCCATCCTTCTGATCTCTCGCGCTCTTCACCATGTCCCAGGGTATGTGCATGTCTTCTCAGCTTTTTTAGCCTCCATATTATTGTGCTATTATGTCCAGCTGCTGGCAGTCATATCTCTTTGGCTATTTGAGCCGTTATGCTGTCTGTATACGCCTTTAGCTGCACTTCCTATGTACTATCATATACTTTGTAGGCTATGACAATATTTTTTGTATATCGTTTTTACTAGCTGCTAGTACTACACTACGTGTGGGATTCATTACCCTACACCCTTGGGCTTACAATTTTGTTCTATTAGTATTTGAGCGTGATCTGGTCATTAGTGGACGGTTGATTCTGTTGGTTCATGGTCTATTTCATCTGACCCTGTTGTATATGTCTCCGTATATGTTGTATCATATCTCTTTTTCCATTATTTGTTATTTGTCATTATATTTAATAAAGATTTTTTCTACTTTTGTATATTATTGAGTACACTATTTTTCTAAGAGTTATGTCCCTTTATGGTTCGTTTCTAGGTTGATTTGCAATAAGGGACCCCAGTATACGCCATCTTTTGGTGTGAGGTTTTGGTTAGGTTGTCTAGTATAGAGGATCTGTCAGTTCTCCTGTGTGGTGTAGTATAGAGGATCTGTCAGCTCGCCTGTGTGGTGTAGTATAGAGGATCTGTTAGCTCTCCTGTGTGGTGTAGTATAGAGGATCTGTCAGCTCTCCTGTGTGGCGTAGTATAGAGGATCTGTCAGTTCTCCTGTGTGGTGTAGTATAGAGGATCTGTCAGTTCTCCTGTGTGGTGTAGTATAGAGGATCTGTTAGATCCTCTATACTACACCACACAGGAGAGCTGACAGATCCTCTATACTACACCACACAGGCGAGCTGTCAGCTCTCCTGTGTGGTGTAGTATAGAGGATCTGTCAGCTCTCCTGTGTGGTGTAGTATAGAGGATCTGTCAGCTCTCCTGTGTGGTGTAGTATAGAGGATCTGTCAGCTCTCCTCTGTGGTGTAGTATAGAGGATCTGTCATCTCTCCTGTGTGGTGTAGTATCGTGGATCTATCAGCTTTCTTGTGTGGTGCAATGAAGAGAACATCACCTACTAAGAGAACAGGTAATGTAAAACTTGTGGCTCCAGTTTACCGATTCTGTGTGGCTGCTATATCTGTAGACTGCAATAGAGAGGTGGTTGTGTTTGCATTTAAAAGTTTTTTAAGGATTAATATATATATATATTTTTGCTATTTTTATCATATCCGCAGTTTGTAATTATTTTATAGATGGAAATAAATGATGTATTTAAGGTTACATTTTCAGTGTTTTCTGCTCTGCACGCTGTAAGCAGCTTATACTGATGTTTGTCGAACTTGTTGCTTGATAACCCCTGCACCTTGTGATAAATCTTTAGTTTAATCTCTCTTGGATCAAAGGTTTTTTAAACCAAAGGCCATTTTACAAAAAGATAACAGTAATTATGAGCGATAACAGTTCTTATTCTCGGCTGCAATGCGTTCATATTATAAACACAGATTTAAAGGCACCTTCTGTAGTTTTTTTTATAATTCTACCAAAACAAATAGGTAGAAATTGTTAACATTTGTATTCTGTCATAGTAAAATAATTGAAAAGTTGAACTGGTAATACTACACCTGGCCACATGGTGTGCTGTTGAAGTGAAGCATTTCCTTGATTATCATAAAGCAGGACCTACCACCTAGTGGCAGGAATATGTGCTGCAGCGTATAATTTTTTCTGCTACGTAAAACACAACAGACTTATTGAAATGTTGTACAAAATTTGTGCAATATACTTAAGTAAGTTCTCATGTAATGGTATTTGATCTCAAAATTGCCACTGGTGATCATCCCCTGCTGGCTATAGACTATATTGCGAATAATCTTTTTTGGTGAGTTTATATGCAAGCCTCGTCCACAAGTACAATTCATGCACCAATAATAATAGACAAATTGTCTACATTAACAGTCCCATTAGAGTGCCTCCTATAAAAAATTCTAGGGGACAATAAACAGTGCCAGAAAACTGCCTCCCCTACTGCTACCACTGCCTATTACCTTGTTCTCTGCTTGCAGTATTATTTACTGGGGGCACAACGCTGGCACTATTAATGTGGGGTACTTTTCTGCCCCATTGTTTATTTACTGAATACAGGTCCAAAAATATGTGCTGTTTCATTTCGTAATATATCTATAAACTGTAGGGGTAAGCATTTCATATTCTGAATATGGAGCTAGAAATTATCTCCTTCCCTCCACACAGTCACCGTATTAAATATTGAAATTCTGACTGTCTGCAGCCACTACTAGGGGGAGCTTTCTGCATACAGAATTACTGTATACTGCCCCCATGCAGCAAGCTCCCCCTAATAGTGGCTGCCAGTAGGTTCTGCAGGAGACTCCCTGAGAATCTAGCATGGGCAAATATGCCATAGACTGTGTACATTTTTGTCTAGTCTGTATCCAAAGACCTAAATCTACTGTACGTGATAGAACACTATCTGAGTATGATGTCAGTATCTTGGGTCCTCCATCAAGAAGAAAAAGTTTCATCCATAGATCCCATACCATTGGTGCAATATATTATTTGGACTTTATCCCCGCTACGGGCAGCAGAAGAACCTACTATTTGGTGTCAAATTTCCACAGAACAATTCTAAAACCTCTTGTGGACTACTAGAGTTTTTCACCGCCGAGGAGAGCACCCGAAGTCAAACGACACACTATTCCCAGAGTGACTGTTCCAACCATTTCCCAACACTTTGGCTGAAGATCGAAGGATTTATCGAATATCTGATATTTTTTTCCACAATACTTTTTTGTCTGAACCATGTTACAGAAATGCATGGCCAGGTGGAACTTCCCCTGGCGATCACAGCTAATCAGCAAGGCTTTCTGAAACGAGGTTGGCTCCAATTTGATGACACAACACCTTTAAGTGGTGTTGCTGAATTGAATACCAGGAGTAGGGGTGGATACAAAGCATGTAACTTACGGAACTCACTGAGATACTGCAACCTCTATACCGCCACTGGTATGGCACTGCCTAGCTAAGTTGCGGATATTAAGGAGCCCTCCCATTCTTCTTCCTTAGCCCTTCAAGACGGTATGGATTTTCACTGTTTGATCTTTAGGTCGTAGCCCCAAGAGCCGTCACCAAATGGTAGAAGGTATGTTACAAAGGACATCAGGTAGAGAGTGGATGAGTAGGTTTGAATATCCAATGGTCAATACTGGTAAGACAGTCCAAGTTGGGAAGACGTACCATGGATTATCAAGTTGTAGTTCGAAAACAGAGGGGAGGTACTAAAGATACTGCTTCAGGTGATGCATGGAGTTAGCAGGAACACCTATAGAGAGCCAGAGAAGATATAGGCAATAACCAGGATAACTCTACTGGACAGTGACAAAGTGAGAACTAGAGATGAGCAAATGATTCTACACTAATCAAATTTGTTATGAATTTCCACCATTTTACAGATCAAAAGAAGACAAGGAGACAGAGAAGAAGGATCACATGGCCTTGGGCGGCGGCCTGGCGGAAATCCCGATAATGCCTTGCATGCAGCCCTTCCTGTAGCACAACCAATCATGAGGGGTCTAGGTGTGAGTCACTGATGACTCAGTGGATCACAGTCTTAAAAGTCATAGCCACTATAAACAGCCCAACCAGGAAATGCTGCTGCAGATAGATAGTGAATTTGTGTCAGTGAGTGTGTTACATTGTGAGAAGAGAATAGTTAGATTTACAATAATTTTATAGAGAGATAAAATTTAGAGAGAGATAGGAGTCAGTCAGTGTTGTTGTGTTAGTTAGACAGGCAGCCATTGCTGTGAGTGAGTGCTGCTGCAGCTATACGATTTTTACATTAATTTGTGAATCACCAATCTTCATTACATCATACACAAATCTCCAATAATATCAACCCTGGTGCTGATAGTGTGCTGCTGCCTTTTGAAAGAGACGTCATGGACGTGACGTCACTCAAGTCATTGCTTCTTTAAACTTGTTGCTACTCTCCAAAAAAGGATAATTTTTGGCCTGCTTGTTAAAAATGAATAGCTTCTTGTAGCCAACTTTATTTTGACTTTCAACGCATTAAATACACAACTTTAACTTGACTTTTTCAATGGCTTTTGTTTTGTGATATCACGCTGCAGCAAGTTATCAGTCAAGATAGACCTGGTTACATCTGTATGTTGCTGTCACTTTGACATTAATAATACTGTCTTGGCTTGAAAAGTGTTGGATACAGTCCTAGAAGACCTCAGAGTATAATACATGACTTTTCAGGACAATCGGAGCCCTTTCTATTCAAAACAAATTTATTCGGACCGAACTAAATCTGACGGCCGGTTCCACCGAATTGGACCCGAAAATTATTTTTAAGAAATGTTCTCATCTCTAGTGAGAACAGGTATACTAATGATGTCATTTACAAATAAGACGTAGTCATAATCTAATCCAATGATCAATTTAATATAAACAGGATATTACAATAGAAATATTATTTTTATTATTTTATTTTCATTTAATTTTTTGCTTATGATGTTCAAAAATAACAAATATGTATTTATATCATACATGAAGATACAATTCTAAAAACAGTACAATAAGTGGAATAGAATCTAGACCTGGCAAGCTTTATGGACTATGGAGGTGTCAATCAAGTAGACAGAAACAACAGCAGAAAATCCATGTAAAAGTCAGCATAAACCTCAGCAACACATGTTACATTGTTTAAATTAGGTGGTGACTTGTAACCTTCTGCAAGTACGGACAAATCACCTATACAGACGAAATCTCACACAGTGAAGTTAACCGTTTAATGCATGACGTGAGAACACAACCTGCTACCCACCGCCATGCATTATACAGGAATTGTCCAGGCACGGGGCTGTTTTTTATAATGATTACCTATCCACAGAATAGGTCATCAGTAAATGATCGGTGGGGGCCCGACCCCCAGACCCCGCACCGATCACCTTCTCTGGCTGCCTCCGGGCTCTGGAAGTTATGCAGGGGTTGGTGACGGAAGCAGAAGGCTCCGACCACTGCATAGTGGCCGTACTGCAGTACTGCAGCTCTGCTCCTATTGAAGTGAATAGGAGCAGAGCTGCAGTTACCCAGCATGGCCACTAAACCGTGTTCGGAAGCTTATGCTTCCAGCAGAACCCCTAAATAGCTTCCGGCGCCCAGAGGCAGTCAAAACAACTGATCGGTGGGGGTCTGGGTGTTGGCCCCCACCGATCATTTACTGATAACCTATCCGGTGGATAGGTCATTAGTATAAAAAACAACCCCAGACTTGGACAACCCCTTTAATTATGATGGCTGGTGAATGGCATGGCTTAAAGTGCTTGTACAGTTTGGACAATCCCTTTTTGTTTGAAATAAGATAATCAGGGGATGTCCCACTGCTGATATGTTCAAAAATTAGACGTCATTTGCCAAGGAACCTAGCAATAAGTGTTCCGTTTCCCTGCAGCACCACCACAGGTGAAATGAAGCATTACATGGTACCCATTGAAATTTACAAGCTGGGTCCTACAGAAAGAATGAGGCGCTCTTTAAAGCACTAAACTCCAGGTAATAATTTGAGGTTGGGTTCTACTTCTATTAACTCTAAATTCCTTAATAGGGTATTTAAAATGGGTTTTCAAAACAACACAACCCCTTTAAGTCATGCCAAGATGTCCCCCTACAAAGTTAGTGAGTGACCTGTTATTACTTTTACCAACAAACACTTTAGCTTGTAAAACCGTACATCACCTAACTAATGGCCACCATATATCCAAGTTCCCCTCAAAGTGTCCACATCAATCATAAACCATCTAAAACCCGGCCGATGCTAGTTATGGATAAGAGAACTAAAATGTGTAGTAAGGGTCCATGAGCTGAGCTATTTTTTGACTGCTGAGGATTTTCTACACCTAGTTTTACGTTGCTCTTTTCTCCTTACACGGGACACCTGATCCTACTTTTTAATCAACCTATACATTTTGGTGTTTTTTCAATTGTTTCCTAAAAACATAGCCATAAGTACACTCATTTATGGAATTTGGTAAAGCTTAAAAAATACGTGAACCTTTCTACCATTTTTTTTTTCAATGATTGTTTTTACTTTAAATACAGAATACATGTATATACATAGAAGCTGTATCTTGCATTCAAAGCCGAATCCGTCAGCTCAGCAGGACTGACGGCTCGGCAGAAAGCTGGACCTGCTGACCTGATGGATTCGCCTTTGATGGCAAGATACAGCTTGTATACAGGATACACAGTAGCTGTATCTCAAAAAGTAAAAATATTTTTTTCATCAAAAAACTATTTAAAACTTGATTACGAATCACACAATACATTGTTTTAATAAAAAAAAAGAATTGAGGCCAAAGGTTTATATATCCTTAAAAGGAGCTGTTCAGTTAAGGAGTTCTGAGTGGGGTCCCTTGTTCAAGATCTTCATCTGTAGGCCAGAGTGGATAACGGTTACAAAGAGCGTCTCTTTCTCTGGAGGACCTGTCCTGTCCTGCATTATGCAGACAGCCCATTGATATGAATGAGAACTGTGTAATACTTAATTTCCCCTTTGGGGGCATTGCAGAGAAAATAAAAACGTACTAACAGGTTTCCCCACAGATTACAGCTCATCGCTGGAGGTCCCAGCAGGGGGACACTTTGTAAATAGCTTATTGTCAGGGGTCCTTCTGACAAGTAGCTGCTTTATCTTGTAGCTTGTTTACATTCCTTCTCCTAGTTCTTCCATAGATGCTTCTGGCTTCATAGGTGGCTCACACAGGAAAATGACTGTAGCCATGTTACATTTCAGGTTGTATCTGTTACACAAGTGACGTGTTTTTTTTTCACACTGTGCTTAACCTCTTCCCGGCGTTTTTCAGATTTTCACTTTTGTTTTTTCCTCCCCACCTTCCAAAAGCTATAATTTTTTTATTTTTCTGTCTATATAGCAATATGAGGGCTTGTTTTTTTGCGGGACAAGCTATAGTTTTTCATGGCACCATTTATTGTACCACATAATGTACAGGGAAGCTGAAAAAAAAAATATTTGTGGGGTGCAATGGGCAAAAAACAGCAATTACGCAATTTTGTTAGGGGTTTTGTTTTTACGGCATCCAGCAGGCAGTAAAAACTACAAAACTACCTCATTCTACAGGTTGGCACGATTACGACGATACCAAATTTATATGTTTTGTTTTATGTTTTACCACTTGTAAAAAAAATCTTTTGTGTCGCCGTATTCTGAGAGCCATAACTTTTTCATTTTTCCATTAATTTAGCGATGTGAGGGCTTAAATTTTGCAGGGCGAGCTACCATTTTGGGGTATATGCGACTTTCTGATCACTTTTTCTAAAAAAAAATTTGAGATCTAAAGTGACCAAAAACTAGCAATTGGCGTGTTTTATATATATATTTTTTACGCCATTTGCCGAGCAGGTTAAACAACGCTATATTGTAATAGTTCGGACTTTTACGGACGCGGCGATTCTAGTTATGTTAACTAGTTATGTATTGTATTACAGCAATCTAACGTATTGCAGTATATCGTGATCCTGACAGTCTCCTGCCGAAGGCAGAGCTTCAAAGGAGTACAAAGATGCAGACCTGGGGGCCTTTGTTAGGCCCCCAGGCTGCCATAACAATCGTTTTTACCCCTCCGATCGCGCCACTGGGGGGGGGGGGGTGTGATGACTTGTTTGATGGGGTGCTCCCCTGATTCTAACACTTTAAATACCGCGGTCGCGATTGACCGCGGGATTTAAGGTGTTAAACAGGCGGAATCAAAGTGAACTTTGATTCCGCCCGTTGCAGTGAGGTGTCGGCTGTATAACACAGCCGTCACCAGCTGTGTATGGAGCGCGCTCAGCCCGAGAACTCACTCCATACTTCCCCTTAACCCTTATCACGTACAGTTACGTGATATTGCGTTGAGGGGTTGAAGGGTAACTAAACTTTTAGAAAACTTTTGACATATCAAAGTGACATGTCAGAAGTTTGATTGGTGGGGGTCTGAGCATTGAGACCCCCACCGATCTCTAAAACAAAGCAGCAGAACCACTCGGGTGAGAGCTGAGCCGCTTCGTTTCTGATTGACTTTTCTCGAAAAGCCGAGCAGTTGGTGTATGGACTTAAACTTTCTATTGAGCCCGTACACCAATTGCTCGGCTCGATTATACTTTGTGTTACAATTCCTCACCATTTTCTAGATCTCTGCAGTCTGTAAGTGATATTGGCAGCAAATTTTGCTACAATGTATCAGTATCAGTGTAAGTAAAATGTATTAGTCGAGAGTCCGGATTGTTCAGCTCGCAGATTCCACCTCGTCCTATGGTGGGTCAGGCAGGGACACAATAATGGGCCGAGTCCGTCACTGGTACCTGAGATAAGGACATTAGTTGTAAGCTTTATATAATAAATAGTTACATATCAATATAACTTCTCCAGTACATGATGATTTTTACCGTCTCCACATTTGCTTCTAAGAACTAGTGGTCAGCTAGTGGAATTACGTTCAAGAACTCACTCAAAAACTATGGCCCAGATTGACTAAGACTGGTGTTTCATCGCCAGCCCTAGACTGGAGCCCGCGGGAGCAAGATGCAACAAATTTATTAAAAGGCCTTTTCATAAATTTGTTGCATCTTGGGCTGTCAGTGTGGCAGAGAGTGAAATGTATGCCAGCTGCGGGCATACATTTCCGCTATAATTTACTACAATTTCTGGCATAAATTATAGTAAATTTGTCATGCCATATCTATCTATCTATCTATCTATCTATCTATCTATCTATCTATCTATCTATCTATCTATCATCTATCTATCTATCTATCTATCTATCTATCTATCTATCTATCTATCTATCTATCTATCTGCCTCAAATCTTTCTTTTGTCTCATATCATATCTTATCATATATTCTTGCACCTGTATACACGTTTTCTTTCATTTTGTTGGAATGTGATGTTCAAACTTTTGTATTGTTTATGTGATCCATACATGTGGCGATAGTGACTGCCTCCATTTTTTGATCTTGCACTCCTCCCATTCTGCCCTGGGTGGTTTTAATTAGTTTAATGCTGGTTCCTACTATCCCCTGATATATGTAGGCTTAGTCCCAGTTCTGTGTGTATGTGCAGTGTAGGTTCCCACCTCATAGAGGTTGCCTTGTCATGGCAGGTGGGCTCACACAATTTGAGCAAAATGTGCGCTAAGAACCTCCCTATTGTAAGTAGATTTAGCAGTAATGCATATTCATTTATATTTAGTGGCTTAGGTGTTCACAGTGTGCTGTCTCCATATTTTTGTGTGCTATATATATATATATCATATCTTCTTGTCACATCTATCTATCTATCCATCCATCCATCTGCTTTTATCTGTCTCTCTCTCTCTCCATCCATCTCTCTCTCTCTCCATCCATCTCTCTCTCTCTCTCATATCTTTTTGCTATCTATTCACTTATCCAGTGGCATAGCTAGTAGTTACAGACATGCTACTTCATTTCCCCATTGGCAGAAGTGCTCCATTTAAGGGCCCATTTTGAGTTTTGCTATGGAGCTCTTTGATTTCTCTGTATGGCAAGCTGCACATTCCCGAATCCCACTGGCAATCAAATGTGTATGGGGTCATTCTGGCAGTCTCATAATGTCAGGGTCGGGGTAATGGAGGATCGAGCCTGTTTGATTTCAATTTGCCCGATCCCTTTCTCTACTGGAGATAAACTGCTGCTATATTGAATACACCTATTTATGGGGAGGATGGGGGAGGTAGCTGCCAGCAGAAGGAATTTCCATATGACCAGCTTTAAGAAGCAATATTAATTCAGCTACAATAAGTGAGGGACTAATATCAGGAACAAATATTATTTGACATTTTATGTATAATATTTTCGGCCTCACGTGTCTATGAATAGGGCTATCCTGAGCAGATAAATGATGTCATACAGTAATTCATCCTTCATAAAAGGGAGATTTATTATTTATGAGCCGCTCGCCAGTTCTGTCACCGCTCCGTGTAGCTGTCTGCTCTACTGTCTGCATTGCTAAAGGTCAGTCCTGCTAACGCAGTACATTTTTATAATACAGTCCGGCTTTTTTCCTATTCAACAAATCCAGCAGATATATGTTTTAGTTGATTTGCCATTTTAAAGGTTATTGGGAAGAAAAGTATTCTGCAAACTGGGAAAATATTTTATTTTTGGGGAGGATTGCATTTTTTGTAAATTTCCTTTTTTTTTGTCAAATAGATGTTTTTAAGTGATCTTTATGTAAATAATAACAATATAATTGGTTTATTCTGACATCAAAATGCAGTAATTCGGGGGTGCATACGCGGTGTTTGCCTGAGCGGATGTGCTTAGTGTGAGCTCCGTGCCGACCACTGCAACCGGGAGATAACTATCGCTAATTTACAGCTTCACCAGCAATACCTGTCCAGGGATCATTTCCTATCATGACCAGGACAAAGAAATCTGTCAGTCAAAGAGATTCCCAGACTCCATCGCAGACTATTCCTGCTTTATTTCGCACCACGACTGAATCCAACATGGCGGACTATCCATCACAGACCTGCAGTGAGGCCAATGGCTGCAGTACGCCGATTTCTCAAGATCCAGCCTTACCTCCTTTGGAGCCACAGGTACACTCTGAACTTTACCAGAATATCGAAAAACTATTTAGAGCTGAATTATCTCAGGCTGTGACGCAATTTACTCGCCGAGTGCAAGAACTCAGTCAGCGTGTGGCCGACGTCGAGGCTGCCATTTTGTGGTAAGAGGGACTGTTCCCGTTGCATCCTCTACACATTTTGAGACTCGGTCTCGTGACACTTATTTTCTCTCCCTGACACAGGTATTCCTATCCCAAGCTTGAACTGTAAGTGGTTTGGGTTACCATGTTGTCCCTGTCTTCCTGGACTTGGGGGTACCGCCAAGTGGTGTCCCCAACCCAGACATACTTGGACTACGTGTCCTATTTGTTTGTTTTTTCGTTACTACAGTTCAACTTTCCACTACTGCATTTTTCCCAAGTTTTCCCTCCCTGATTCTCATGGTCTTGGCTCAGACAGCCCCCAAACACGATTTGAGCTTACTGATGTTATTAAACATGGGTCATGCATGGTTACTGCCCTCCTGAATACTGAATATGAGGTCTTTCCATATTGCGACTTTTTCAGCTTCTTCTATGTGTCGGATCATTTCCCATAATGTGAGGGGTTTTAATTCTCCCTCGAAACGTAAGAAGGCCTTTATTGATTACTTAAAACAGGCCCCTGGATATTATCTGTTTGCAAGAATCCCACTTCACACTGTCCTCTTTTCCTAAGTTTTTTCATCACACTTACTCTACTGTTTACAAGTCCTCATTTACCACTACAGCTAGAGTTGTTGTTACTATTATTAGAAATTCCTTCCCTTTGCGGGTTTCATCTGTTGTCCCTGACCCCCTGGGTCGATACTTGATAATCGTAGGTATCTGTCACGTATGGTTCGTGGACCCACTGGGCCGTACCGCCTTGGCGGTATGGCAGCTGGCCAACAGGGCGCAGGTCAGAGTCTATAGTTCATATAGGGTACCTGTGGCAGCTCGGACAGTAGCAAGGCAGGCTTGGCAGGAACTAGGCAGCAGGTAGATGTCAGGCGTGGAGAAGAAGGACAGGCGTGGTATACAGCACAGCACGGCTACTGCTCAGCACAGCACTAGATCAGGATACAGGAACAGGAAACACTGGGAGCAGGAAACACTAGGGGACCATTAGCAAGACAAACTTGGAATACGACAACAACGCTCAGGTGTGGGAAGATGGGGCTGGTACCTTCTTATAGCCCAGGGTGCTATGGGAGCAATTAGCTCAATCTCTAACATGCGTGCGCTCTGGCTTCTGAAATCTGGACTGAGCTCCTGAGCGCACCCTGGTGGTCACTGTGGAGCAGGACGGCCATATTGTCTTTAATCATCTGTTGCCTGATCCACGTGACCGAGTCATCTTTGACTCGGTCTCGTGTTTCCGGCTCGGGCCCGCCTCTGCTGACGTCGACGTGGGCAAGGTCTCCTTGGCCTCCGGCAAACAGCGACCAATAGTTATACAGGAGGCGTAGTTCAATTGTCCGTCATGCATAACAGCCTTGCCAAATGATATTTCATTGGCTTACTTCCATATAAAGACCCTTTGACCTCAATCCTTCACCACCCCCAGACGAAGGCATTAGCGCCGAAACGCGCGTTGGGGAGGATCCCGGCTGCTCTCATTTCTCTTGTGCATTATGGGTACGTGTGTTTTTCCTTTTTTGATGTGACCCTATTCTTGCTCCTACATGCCTAAACTTACTCTGATTGTACCATGATACATTTAATGTTGAGGTCAGTTGACTAAGATTGTTAGATCAACATTATTTAACCATTTGTGGGCTGCGATCCTGGCTTATGGAGCTAGTTGATCTACATGCATCTGCAATTACATATATATCTGGTCTATCTATTACAGCAGTGCATATGTCTTGGTAAAACATTTATATGGGAAATCCGCATGTACCATTTTATATATATCTCACTCAATTTTCAGCCGAGTATCCGTGTTTTTTATTGTTGGTTTATGGATTCTTTTATCATCATATAGTGTATTTTGTGTCTAATAAAGCATTTTTGTAACTTTCATTACTTCCTTGTCTCTCAGCATTTATTTTCTCTTTTTGGTTCTATCTAGGACGGCCATATGTGCAGACATCTCTTGAGAGAAGGGCGTCGACTGGATTGAAGGAGTTTGTGGTCAGCGACCACGGACGTTAGAGTACCTTAGTAGATGTTAATATATGTACTGTTAATTCCTTTGCTCCTAATGCTGACCATATTGATTTTTTTCGTGATTTGGTGCAAAAGGTTGCTTATCTTCAGTATCAGCATTTGATATGGTGCGGTGACTTTAATTTTGATGTTAATCTGACTCTAGACAAGTCCCACACTATAGTTTCTAGACGCACAATGGCGCATAATAAAATGATCTCTGATCCTTTCCAACTACTTTCACTGGCCGATACCTGGAGGGAACACAATGGGTCCAATAGAGGTTATACCTTTTTGTCAGCAGCACACCGTCTTCACACTAGGTTAGACATGATTCTTTCCACAGCTTCGTCCCTACCTCAACTGATATTCTCTAGACATATTGTTTGCACTTGGTCCGATCATGATGTGGTATGTTCTGAGTTTGATCTTACGCAAAAGGGCAAACTCCCGTTCACTTGGCGATTGAAATGAAGCCTTGATTACAATTCCAAATGCGAGAAATCAAATAACAGAAGATCTTAGAACATATTTTGAAGTTAATAATGCTTCTGACATGACTCTCCACTGGCTATGGTTGTCTCATAAGGCTTATATAAGGGGTCAACTTATAGCATTGTCTTCTAAAAGAGAGAACGAGAAATGGCGCAAGCTAAACTGGAGGATAGTCTAGCTAGATTATCCCTTGCTCATCAACGTAGACCGTCTTTATAGCTCTATAAGGCATTACAAGACGCCAAAACTCAGTTAAATACCGTAACTTTCACAAACGACAGAAAAGGCATTGCGTTGGACACGGGCAAAATATTATAAATGGGCTAATAAACTTGATAAGCATTTAGCGCAGAATTTGTGAGTTAGACAACGTATCAACCAGGTGTTCAAAATTCAAACTAAAGGGGGTCGCACTACTTCTAATCCCAAACACATATATTAACCCCTTAACGCTCCATGACCTACTATTAGGTCATGCTAACTGTAGCGTTCGCGCTCAGTGACCTAATAGTAGGTCATGGAGTAAACACGGCGCCGTTCGCGCGGGGCGCGTTCATGAGCTGTGATAGCTGCTGTTTCCGACAGCAGACTATCACTGCTCAATGTGCCGGGACCGATCGCGGAGCTCCCACGTCGATTAACCCCTCAGAAGCCGCGTTCAATAGCGATCGCGGCTTCTTAGGGGTTAATCCGCCATCGCCGGCCTGCTACGCGATAGCGGCCGGCGATGGTGACTATGGCAACCGGACACCAAACAATGGCGTCCGGCTATGCCATAGACGGAAGCCTAGTGGGTCCTGACAACGTCAGGACCCACTATGCTTGCTGTCAGTGAGTAGCTGACAGTTCTAATACACTGCACTACGCATGTAGTGCAGTGTATTAGAATAGCGATCAGGGCCTCCTGCCCTCAAGTCCCCTAGTGGGACAAAGTAATACAGTAAAAAAAAAGTTAAAAAAAGATGTGTAAAAATAAGAAAATAAATTTTTTATAAGTAATAAAAGTAAAAGTCCCACTTTTTCCCTTATCAGTCCTTTATTATTAATAAAAATATATAAACAAACAAATAAACTATACATAATTGGTATCGCCGCGTCCGTAACGGCCTGAACTACAAAATTATTTCATTATTTATCCCGCACGGTGAACGCCGTAAAAAAAAATATGAATAAACCGAACCAGAATCACAATTGTTTGGTCACTTCACCTCCCAAAAAATGGAATAAAAAGAGATCAAAAAGTCGCATGTACCGAAAAATGGTACTGATTGAAACTACAGTTCGTTACGCAAAAAATAAGTCCTCGCACGCCTTTATCGATTGAAAAATAAAAACGTTATGGCTCTTAGAATAAGGAACACAAAAAGTAAATGATTGTTTACAAAACGTATTTTATTGTGCAAACGCCATAAGACATAAAAAAAACCTATAAACATCTGGTATCGCCGTAATCGTATCGCCCCGCAGAATAAAGTGAATATGTCATTTATAGCGCACGGTGAATGCTGTAAAAAAAAAAGTATACAAAAACAATAGTAGAATTGCTGTTTATTAGTCACCACGCCACCTAAAAATGGAATAAAAACTGATCAAAAAGCCGCATGCACCCCAAGAAAACTACAATGGATTCCTCAAGGGGTCTAGTTTCCAAATTGGGGTCACTTTTGGGCGGTTTCCAATGTTTTGGCACCACAAGACCTCTTCAAACCGGACATGGTGCCTAATAAAAAAGAGGCCTCAAAATCCGCTAGGTGCTCCTTTGCTTCGGAGGCCGGCGCTTCAGTCCATTACCGCACTAGGGCCACATGTGGGATATTTCTAAAACTGCAGAATCTGGGCAATACGTATTAAGTTGCGTTTCTCTGATAAATCCTTTTGTGTTATAAAAAAAAATGGTATAAAAAGAGTAAATTTCACCTCTACTTTGCTCTAAATTTCTGTGAAACACCTAAAGGGTTCATAAACTTTCTAAATGCTGTTGTGAATACTTTGAGGGGTCTAGTTTCTAAAATGGGGTGTTTGATAGGGGTTTCTAATATATGGGCCCCTCAAAGCAACTTCAGAAATGAACTGGAACCTAAAAAAATAAATAAATGAGGCAATACTTCGCTTCTTACATTATACTGATAATGAGCCGTGCCCACCCCGAGATGACCCCAGTTTTGACCGTTTGTATAAACGGAGACCCCTATTAGACCGTTTCAGTGCCCGGTTTTCCCAAGCATACACCCCGAGAAGTGTATTTCTATTGATGAGTCCCTGGTACATTTTAAAGGGAGGGTTCAATTCCGCGAGTACCTGCCAGGTAAGAGGGCAAGGTATGGCGTGAAGATGTATAAGCTGCGAGAGTGCATCAGGGTATACCTACAGGTTTAGGATATATGAAGGAAAGGCCACCCCCAAACCAGACTGCATCCTGGACTACAATAGGTACATGGGAGGGATGGACTTGTCAAATCAAGTCCTGAAGCCCTACAGCGCCATGCGGTGTGGTATAAGAAGATGGCCGGGCACATCATACAGATGGCTTTGTACAATGCGTACCTGCTACGTCGATGTGCAGGCCAGAGGGGAACTTTCCTGGAATTTCAAGATCTAATCTTTAGGGACCAGGAAGGGGGGGCACCCAGTACTTCTGGAAGCGAGGCCACACGCATCGTACCAGGGCAACACTTTCCAGGAGAAGTTCCCCAAACCGGTGGAAAGGGAAAGAGTCAAAAGAGGTGCAGAGTCTGCTATAAGAGGGGGATAAGGAAGAACACAATATATCAATGTGACACGTGTCCCGAAAAACCAGGGCTCTGTATAAAAGATTGTTTTAAAATGTATCATACATCCCTTGATTTTTAATTTAACCTGATGCACCCCGCACAGCTTACCCCCCTCATCTTTCCCTTCTGAGCCCTGCCGTATGCCCAGGCAGCTGATAACAGCCACATGTAGGGTATTGCCATACCCAGAAGAACCCACATTACAATTTAAGGGGTGTATATCTCCGGTGGCGCATGCTGGGCACACTATATTGGACACTGAAATGGCATATATATATATAAAATTGCAAATCTCACACTGCACCATCTGCTGCGCATTATCTTTTACACAGTACCTGTGGGGTCAAAATGCTCACTACACCTCTAGATGAATGTCTTAAGGGGTGTAGTTTTTAAAATGGGGTCACTTCTCGGGGGTTTCAACTGTACTGGTACCTCAGGGGCTTCTGCATACATGACTTAGCACCAGAAAAGCTCCAGTAGGCCAAATGGTGGTCCTTTTCTTCTGAGCCCTCCCATGGGCCCAAACGGCAGTTTATCACCACAAATGGGGTATTGCCGCACTAAGGACAAATTGGGCAACAAAATGGGGTATGTTGTTCCTTGTGAAAATAAGAAATTTTGATCAAAAATGACATCTTATTGGAAAAAATATCATTTTTTTCATTTCACAGCCCAATTCAAATAGGTGCTGTGAAAAAACTGTGCGGTCAAAATGATAACAAAAACCATAAATGAATTCCTTGAGGGGTGTAGTTTCCAAAATGGGGTCACTTCTGGTGGGTTTCCATTGCTTTGATATCTCTGGGCCTCTGCAAATGCGACATGGCACCCAAAAACCAATCCAGCAAAATCTGGACTCCAACAAACACATAGCGCTCCTTTCCGTCTGAGCCCTCCCATGGGCCCAAACGGCAGTTTATCACCACAAATGGGGTATTGCCGCACTAAGGACAAATTGGGCAACAAAATGTGGTATATTGTTCCCTGTGAAAATAAGAAATTTTGATCAAAAATGACATCTTATTGGAAAAAATATCATTTTTTTCATTTCACAGCCCAATTCAAATAGGTGCTGTGAAAAAACTGTGCGGTCAAAATGATAACAAAAACCATAAATGAATTCCTTGAGGGGTGTAGTTTCCAAAATGGGGTCACTTCTGGTGGGTTTCCATTGCTTTGATATCTCTGGGCCTCTGCAAATGCGACATGGCACCCAAAAACCAATCCAGCAAAATCTGGACTCCAACAAACACATAGCGCTCCTTTCCGTCTGAGCCCTCCCATGGGCCCAAACGGCAGTTTATCACCACAAATGGGGTATTGCCGCACTAAGGACAAATTGGGCAACAAAATGTGGTATATTGTTCCCTGTGAAAATAAGAAATTTTGATCAAAAATGACATCTTATTGGAAAAAATATCATTTTTTTCATTTCACAGCCCAATTCAAATAGGTGCTGTGAAAAAACTGTGCGGTCAAAATGATAACAAAAACCATAAATGAATTCCTTGAGGGGTGTAGTTTCCAAAATGGGGTCACTTCTGGTGGGTTTCCATTGTTTTGATACCTCTGGGCCTCTGCAAATGCGACATGGCACCCGAAAACCAATCCAGCAAAATCTGGACTAACAAACACACAGCGCTCCTTTCCGTCTGAGCCCTCCCATAGGCCCAAACGGCAGTTTATCACCACAAATGGGGTATTGCCGCACTAAGGACAAATTGGGCAACAAAATGGGGTATGTTGTTGCCTGTGAAAATAAGAAATTTTGATAAAAAATGACATCTTATTGGAAAAAATATCATTTTTTTCATTTCACAGCCCAATTCAAATAGGTGCTGTGAAAAAACTGTGCGGTCAAAATGATAACAAAAACCATAAATGAATTCCTTGAGGGGTGTAATTTCCAAAATGGGGTCACTTCTGGTGGGTTTCCATTGTTTTGATACCTCAACACCTCTTCAAACCTGGCATGCTGCCTAAAATATATTCTAATAAAAAAGAGGCCTCAAAATGCACTAGGTGCTTCTTTGCTTCTAGGGCTTGTGTTTTAGTCCACGAGCGCACTAGAGGCACATGTGGGACATTTCTAAAAACTGCAGAATCTGGCAATACATATTTAGTAGTATTTCTCTGGTAAAACCTTCTCTGTTACTAAAAATAAATTGAATAAAATTGAAATTCAGCAGAAAAAATGAAATTTGCAAATTTCATTTCCACTTTGCTTTAATTCCTGTGAAATGCCTGAAGGGTTAAAAAACTTTCTATATGCTGTTTTGAATACTTTGAGGGGTCTAGTTTTTAAAATGGGGTGTTTTATGGGGGTTTCTAATACATAGGCCCCTCAAATCCACTTCAGAACTGAACTGGCACCTTCAAAAAAAGGCTTTTGAAATTTTCTTAAGAATTTGAGAAATTGCTGTTTATGTTCTAAGCCTTGTAACGCCCAAGAAAAATAAAATAATGTTCAAAAAACGATGCCAATCTAAAGTAGACATATGGGAAATGTGAACTAGTAACTATTTTGGGTGGTATAACCGTCTGTTTTTCAAGCAGATGCATTTAAATTCTGAAAAATGCTATTTTTTGTAAATTTTCTCTAAATTTTGCAATTTTTCACAAATAAAGACTGAATATATCGACCAAATTTTACCACGAACATGAAGCCCAAAGTGTCACGAGAAAACAATCTCAGAATCGCTTGGATAGGTTTAAGCATTCCGACGTTATTACCACATAAAGTGAAATATGTCAGATTTGAAAAACGGGCTCTGAGCCTTAAGGCCCAAACTAGGCTGCGTCCTTAAGGGGTTAAACTTTTTACCAGGCGCTGTACTCTCTTGTGTTAGTAGGACAAGCATAGCCAGTTTCCAGTCGCAAGCTCATATGCCGGATTTATCATCTGATGCAATTGGTCTCTTTAATGCAGATACAATCGATGTTGAGGTAGACCTAACGATTAAATAGTTTAAGTTGGGCAAGGCCCCGGGTCCTGATGGTCTTTCAGCAGCCTATTACAAAAAGTTTGCTACTGAACAGTCACCCCACATCCAGATTTTTTGTTATTATCTTCTTCAAGGCCATGCCATGCCTCCCGAATTTTCTGGATGCTATGGTTGCAGTGATCCTGAAGCCTAATAAGAATCCTTTATCCCCATCCAATTACAGGCCTATATCTTCACTAAATTTAGACGCAAAAATTTTCACTTCCATTCTTGCTCGCCGACTGAATTCTCTCTTACCTACGCTGGTGCATACAGATCAGGTAGGCTTTATACCCCAAAGAGCGGCACCTGATAATATTCGTAAACTTATTAATATAATAGCACAGATTCAGAAAGACTCTACTCCTTGTACTTTCTCGGCATTGGATATAGAGAAAGCTTTTGATGGTCTATCCTGGGATTATTTATTTGCTGTTCCCTGCAGGGTGTGTATACAGGGACCCTTCTTAGCTGCCATACAAACATTATATACTTCTCCGGTCGCCTATCTTAAGCTTCCTTCAACATCTCCCTCACAGATACACAGGGGTACTTGCTTTATATGGGCCGGCAAACGCCCCAGAATCCGTGCTTCCATTATGTTTCTTTATAAGCGGGCCGGAGTTTCTCTGTTCCTAATTTTATTGAATATTATAGAGCAGCCAGGTTAGCTCAACTTATGCTGATACATACTTTCTGAAATACCCCTCAATGGGTGGGTCTGGAATCTGAACTCCTTGCTCCACTTTCCTGGCCTAGTCTTTTTTGGAGTACATGTGCTCTACCGAGAGGTGTTAAGATCAAGTCCATCTTATCTTATTATGCTTTGATACTGTGGAGGGCTGTGCGCTTTAAACATAATCCACAGTCTTCGATTTCCCCGCTTACCCCATTATTTCGGAATCCTGCCTTCCCTTTGGGAAGGCAGGATAATACATTCTCTTGGTGGCCGACTGAAAGACTTGACAGACTGCAAAATTTCTTATCTAAAGGTACCTTGATTTCTCCTGATCAATTCCGTGATCGATACAAACCCCCTTTGAGCAAGAAGTTCAGACTAGTACAGATCTTCTCGTTTTGGCGTTCTATATTGGGTGGTTCACCCCCACTTTCATGCGCTGTTCTTGAACGATTTATTTTATATTCTTTCGAGAGAGTGGGCCTTATCTCTTATATGTATGGACTGTTGAACTCACAGTTGGAGGGGTTGAAATTACCGTGTATGTTGAGGTGGGAGGAGGATACCCAGTGCCAGCTTTCCTTAGAGAAGTGGAGAAGTTGTTGTGATTTTCTCCATAAAGGTAGTTGGCAAGTTACTCTAGCGGAAACATCTATGAAGGTTCTCCATAGAACCTACTTAGTACCTGAATTTCTTCACTCCATCTATCCTGCAACCTCCCCATTATAGGAGTTTTACTATCAGGGACATTTATGACATATCTACGGGATACATCATAAATGTCAAATATATGCGGGTCCCACCTCTGAGACCCGCACCTATCTCTACAACCGGGCCCCCTAATACATATTCAGTTTTTATGGGACTAGAAAACCCTTTAATTTATGATTTGCATGTAAAGCTTTTCTCGCATTTGTAACACTGTCTAAGTAGAAGTGGGAGATGTGGGTTAGAATGGAAGCAGCATATTAAAATGTCATACAAATATGGGTCGCAGCTCGGAAGGGCCATGAAATAATTGAGTGTAGGTCATCAGCCTGGTGGATCTGAACATGTATTAAAGTGGAAAGGACTGGTGACATCTTACACTTGCTTGTAGCTAAAGGAACTTGACACTGCTACGTTACATTCAGCCAAGAAAAAAAATAAAAAATGACAGACTGATCTGTGGTTGTAAAATTCATCTTTGATGGAAATGGCTTTAATAGAAGGTCAGAGCTCTACTACATCAACATCAAACGTAATAATACATTTCTATATAGATGGAATTAATTATAGGCTGAATTATAGATAAATATTATATTTATAGATAAATTATTAACTAAAAAAATAAAAACTAATACAAAAATTTTAATAAAAAGATCATAAAAACCTAGAAATAATAAAAGAACAAAACAAAACAAAAGACTACAGGATCTTCTGCAACTCCTGAAATAGTATTGTAAACATTTGTTTTTTTCAGATCCCTTCCATTTTTGGCAGACAGATGGCTGAGGCCATGGCCAAGGAGATAGGGTCTCCTATTGCAGATAGTGCTGGGAGGAGGGCTCCTGCTGCAGCCAGTTGCCTTACATCCCGATACAGATCTGTGAGAAGGAAGAATGGGGGAAATGGCTGATCTTCTGGGACATAGCCAGAAGAATTTTTTATATATTCTGCTAAATTTTTAGTGCAATATGAATAAAAATCAATGGAAAGTTGGAGGTAAAGGGTGAATTTGTTAGGATTTTTTTTTATTTCCTACATTTAGTGTTCCTGTAAATAATCAATCTATAGTGACTATACTACCGTATTTTTCGGACTATGAGACGCAATTTTTAGCAAGACTAAATCTTGCTAAAAAGTCCCTGCGTCTTATAGTTGGCATTCAAGTGATCCGGCAGTGCCAGGCCCCCTGACCACTTCTTAATTAACCCCTTCCCGACCCATATGATGTGCAGGCACAGCATGGAGCGGGGAGGGGATGATGTTTGGAGTGGAGCGGGCTCACGCGCTGAGCCCGCTTCATACACTGTAGATGTCAGCTATGTTTTACAGCTGACACGCTGCTCTAACTAATAGCGACTGCTGCATTTATAGGGGTCTTCCCATGAAGGACATTTATGACATATCCACATGATATTTCATAAATTTCAGATAGATGCGGGTCTCACCACTGGGGTCCCGCCTCTGGCTCAGCAATTACACTGTTTCCGTAACTCATTCATGTATTGCAGTGTATTGTACCAGCAATCTAATGATCGCTGGTTCAAGTCCCGTAGGGTAACTAATAAAATGTGTAAAAAATAAATAAAAAGTGTGATACATTTTCAGGAGTGTAAAAAAAAAAAAGTTACAAAAAAAAAAGTTACAAAAAAAAACAACTTTTCCCATTTTTCCCCAAGCACAATGTAAAAAATAAAAAAAATATAAAAAAACTTGGTATCGCTGTGTCCGTAAAAGTCCGAACTATTACAATATAGCATTATTCGACTCGCACGGTGAACAGCATGAAAAAAAAACATTTAAAACCCCAGAATCTTTGTTTTTTTGGTCACCATAGCGCTAAAAATAATTAAATAAAAAGTGATAAAAAAATTGTATGTACCAAAAAACGGTGCTAATAAAAACCACAGCTCGTCCTGCAAAAAAAGAAGCCCTCACACCGCTGAAATGATGACAAAATATAACAGTTATGGCTCTCAGAATGTGGTAACCAATAGTTTTTTCTTTGCAAAAGTAGTAAAATATGATTTTTTTCCCCCTATTTTCTGTTTTCTAAAACCTGGGTGCGTCTTATAGTCCGAAAAATACGGTATATTTAAAATGGAAATGGGCAGGTTTTGTGGGTTTTATAAGCATGCCAGATCTTGGATGAAGCATACACATTTGTATGACAAAGAAAGTACAGGATGTACTGATGCTATGGGACCTGGCAAAAAAGGGGCCCAAACTCACTTGTAGCCGGCCACTTACCCTTTACCCACCAGTTGCTGTATGGGTGATGCAAAATTTCACTTATAAATTTAAAGGGCCCTATTTAATAGGCAATGTTCATACCTGCTTCCCAACATGGTACCCTTCACATTAATGGCACTCTACAGGCTCCAATTAATATTTTGTTCACCCTTCCCACCCTAATTGGTATGGGCCACAGAGAATATATAAAGATCATATTATTATTATATAAAAAAAATATATAAATTATTTAAAGTTCTTTATTTTTGACATTTGCAAATTCAATAAAGCGTTAATATGGATAAGTTCCTGATTTTATGTATTTGTATTTATATGTATCTGTATATATATATATATATATATATATATATATATATATATAGTGTATATTTGTCCCGGTGATCGGGTCGGCTATAGCTACAGATGGGTTTGCTCAGGCAGTGTTGTGTTTTTTTTGTTTTTCTTATTACTTATTTTTGTATAGATTTTTTAAATCTTTTTTTTTTACATAATATGTTGCCCAAGGGGACATGAAATAGGACCTGGCACCTCTCATGATCTGTCTGTTTTAGTAAATACTTGTATTTCCCATAATACTACAATTTTGGAGAATCTTAGTACTCGTAGTGCTATTCCTCTGTTATTCCTCTTAGAAATGTATAAATACATTTTCAACTGGGTGTTACTATTTGGGGGGGGGGTGTCCCTACACAGTCTGACATTGTCCAATCAGTGCTGACAGAGTGAGACTATGTAAGGACACACCCCTTTGACAAGGACAATGGTAACATCCCTTTTGTTCATAAATTTCTAGAAGGAATAACAGGGGAACGGAGCAACACAAAAGACATGTTCTACCAAAAGATGCTCCAGATTTGTTATTTTATGGTAAATACAAGTATTTACTAAAACAGACTGGTCAGGAGAGAGGACATGTACCCTTTAAAGTCCTCTTGGGCACATTCACACATACTATTTTTAGAACGCAATTTCTACAGTAATTGGGGCATTTTTCGGAGCCTCAATTACAGGTGAAAACAGCCCCCTGTGGGGATATCAGTCACTGGCACGGTGTACCCAGCACCCACATGATCGCCAGGTCTAATAGAGGCAGCAGCATTGTTCATTGAGCAACGTGCAATGTGAAGGCAGGAGTGGTTATAAAGCACGTGTGTCTTCTCTTCAGGGTCCCTAGATTGCAGGAGTAGGAGCTTCAAACCTGCACCACATATTACAAGCCCAGGATCATGCGATGTATAAATAAAAGCCCCCGCACACACCAAAAATTTAAAAATAATAATACTTTATTGCTATACTCCCCTTGTGATTAATTTTGTTGCAATAAATCAATGTCCGTTTTTGGGTCACTGTGAGAATCCCGCAGTCATAAGCAGAGGCGTATTATACGTGGGCCCATCAATAGTTAATAAAAGTCCCGATTGTAACTATTTATTGGAGTGGAGGGAGTTTTCCGAAATTCGTTTCGGGTCTGTTTCAATCAAACTGGCCGTCAGATTAGTTTCGGAATAAATTTGTTGTGAATTGAGATTGCCCCAATTGCCCTGAAAAGTCGTATTTGACACTCTGGGGTCTTCTTGGACTGTATTCAACACCTTTCAAGTTCTTTAAAGAGGCTCTGTCACCAGATTTTGCAACCCCTATCTGCTATTGCAGCAGATCGGCGCTGCAATGTAGATAAGAGTAACGTTTTTTGTTTTTTTTTAAAACGAGCATTTTTGGCCAAGTTATGACCATTTTTATATTTATGCAAATGAGGCTTTCTAAAGTACAACTGGGCGTGTTTAAAGTAAAAGTACAAGTGGGCGTGTCTTGTGTTTGTAACATCTGGGCGTTTTTACTTCTTTTACTAGCTGGGCGTTGTGAATAGAAGTGTATGATGCTGACAAATCTCTTCGTTGATTCAGCAGCAGCATCAGCGTTTGCAGGTAAGTAGCTACATCGACTTACCTGCAAACGCCGATGCTTCTGCAGAATCAAATGTAGCCTCTGGTGCCGATGTGTCCTCGCTCGTCCGACACGATGCAGGACCTGGGGCAGGAAGTTAGTGACGTCACAGCGTGATCTCTCGAGAACACGCTGTGTGTCTGTGCACTGCCAGAAGCTGGGCGTTGTGAAGAGAAGTGGATGATGCTGATTCGTCAGCATCATACACTTCTATTCACAACGCCCAGCTAGTAAAAGAAGTAAAAACGCCCAGATGTACATACACAAGTCACGCCCAGTTGTACTTTAACTTTAAACACGCCCAGTCGTACTTTAGAAAGGCTCATTTGCATAAATATAAAAATGCTCATAACTTGGCCAAAAATGCTCGTTTTTAAATAAAAAACGTTACTCTTATCTACTTTGCAGCGCCTATCTGCTGCAATACGAGATAGGGGTTGCAAAATCTGGTGACAGAGCCTCTTTAACACATACACAGCATTAGTAATGTCAAACGGACATCAACATATATGGCTATGGGTAATCAGATGTAATCAGATGTAATCAGATGTCAGCTGGTAGTAACACAGTTTATATACGTAAAAACACACTGCGCTGACCGATTTTTCAATGCTTTTTAATATTAAAAACTGGTCCAAAAATTATCCCTTTTTGGGGGCAGATGGCTGCCGGCGTTTATACACGGTGGTATTGAAAGAAGCAATGGTTTTTTTAACAAGCTGTCCAAAAATGATCCCTTTTTGAATAGCAACAGGTTTGATGTTATTTTAAAGAAAATATATATATTATCCACCACCTTCACAACAACATGTGACAGTGTGCCTGATCATCCTGAAAAGTGAAGAAGTGGCTTTTTACGGTATCTATTTTTAAAAAAATTACTTGTCACTTGGACAGAACGATGTATAATGGTGCTGAATACATGCTTGATGCAGAACAATGTCAGTTTTTGGTGACATTATTAGATATATGAAAAACAATGGGTGTCGTTACGTCAGTGATGTCTGTTTCAGAAGGCAGTGGCACGCTATAAGCACCAGGATTAATATTATTGAAGATTTGTGAATGATGTAATGAAGTTTGGTGATTCACAAATTGATTTAAGAATTGTATAGCTGCAGCAGCACTCACTCACAGCAATGGCTGCCTAACTAACACATTGACTGACTCCTATCTCTCTATAAACTTTTTGTAAATCTTTTCTAAATATCTATTCTCTTCTCCTCATTATGAAACACACTCACTGACACTAATCCACTATCTATTTGTATTCTGTGTTTTACTATCTCTCACTCTGTCTGACGTCTTCTCTCTCTCTCCCTACAAAGAAGCAGCATTTCCTGCTTAGGGGGAGTTCACACTGAGTTTTTTTACACGTTTTTTTCACGTGGAAACAGCGTCGGAAAATGCGCCAAAAACGTCCGAAAATGCCTCCCATTGATTTCAATGGGAGGCGGAGGCGTTTTTTTTCCCGCAAGCGGAAAAATCGGCTTGCGGGAAAACAAAGCAACATGCCCTATCTTCGGTCGTTTATGTCTCCGACATCAATGGGAGGCAGAGAAAGCGTATTTTGCGAAGTTTTTTGCCCATCGGCGCTCAATGGCCGCAGGCGAAAAACGCTGCGAAAAATGGCTTGCAGGCAGAGCAAAATCTGCCTCTAAATTCCAAATGGAATTTTGAGGCAGATTTTCTGCCTGCAAAAATCTCAGTGTGAACCCAGCCTTAGGATGTTTATGATTGGCTGCACTAGCTGGAGGGCTCCTTCAAGGCCTTATAAGAAAGCCCGTCGAGCCGCCGCTCGAGGTCATGTGAGCCTTCTTCCTTGTCTTCTGATTTGTGAAACGAATGCGAAAAGTTTCCGATTCGCTCAAATTCTAAACTTTTGTGAAAATTTGTAACAGATTCAATTTGTGTAGAATCAATTTGTTCATCTCTATTAGGGAGTTTTGGAGTTGGTTGAACACTGCTTTTATATTCATCACTTATTAATGTTCCAATTTTTGCTCTATTTTTTTATTAAGCCATTTCCTTTTTTCTGTTGCTCTGAGAATTGTATGATTACACATTATTGTAGTTATTGTGTTCTTGCTGTATTGAATTATATGAATACAGAGGCTGTTGCATAAGCTGGTTTAGCATTGACTGGATTCATGCACCTCAAATGTTCCAGCAAATACCTCATCTCGTAACTTTTGAAGAAATCAAAAACTTTTGCACTGTATATTTGTTGTTTACAAAGTTGAAACCTTGCTTTTTTCATAAATGGGGCATATATATATATATATATATATATATATATATATATACACACACACACACACACACAAAATCTGGGATACATTGATGGGTTCACACATATGGAAAATGTTTAGAAAATATGAATTTCCATTCAATTCGCCTTTTTTTGTAAGTGTTATGGTTTTTGTAAACATGTTTATAGCCCTGATTAGATGTACAAAATATTAAAAATAAATATTTCCAATTTTTTTTTTCAGCAAATTTTTTCTATGATTTTGGTGCAATAGTTCTCAATTTTATTTTGGAAGTAAAAGTAAAAAAACATTGGTTAGATGTTGGTTGTTAGTCGGTATTCTTACTCTTTGTTTATCAGGCTACATGAATTATAACCTATGATTCAAGTAAAAGACCTAAACCTCCCCATTGTATCTTGGATCTGGACTATAGGGCCTTTTGCAAACAGCAGGAGTCTGTGCGACGTTAACAAATAGCAATCTAAAACAAAATTCTTAACTGTTACTGGAGCTGGTTTATGGAAACACTGGGATAACTTTTTGACACCTTGCGGCTCATTTTGCCCTTGAGGACCCAAAGAATTTTCCAATTTTGCATTCTGTCAGTCTTAACTTTTTTCTTTTAAGGTCAATATAGTCATTTGTCACTTTTCAAGGTTCCATCCTGCATTACACATAGATTCGTTTTTTTATGTATATTCTCTTTTTATTTCTGGAGAAAAAAAATCTTGGCATGGTACATTGTAACGGCCATGGACCGCCGTCTTCACTCACCCCTCGACAGCCGCTACCGCAGACCTCTGTCTTCTGGCCAGCGTCTCCCTCCTAGGAGACGCCAGCACTCGCGGCCTCTCTGCAGTGTCCACTAGGATTTACGCGCTCGTTCCTGGCCTTAAAGGGCCAGCACCAGGGCGTGGCTAGCAGTGGAACTGGATGGTCGCATCTGAGGAGAGCTCCTGACCACTAAGCCTCATCCAGCGCCATCCAACCTCATCCGCCATCGGAATCGGGATAAAACCAGCGGCACTGCGCTCCTCACCTACCGCTGATTATTTTGAAACCAGGTTAGGCAGTTTCGGCAACCGCCCGGGTTTGATGCCTACTGGCAGGACTGAAGACGCGGCTTGCCCAGCATCCCTTTCGGAGCCTCGGAGACGGAGGAACCAGCTGCCGGGCCTCTCACCTTACACATTGTGGTAGCTAGGCTCCTCTCTGACATATAGGCGCCGTGTGGTTCGGCTTGGACGGCTGGTGCAGGGCCGCCATCTTGGACTCCTCTCGGCCTTCACGTGCGGACATTCTTGGGGGTCAGGGAGTACCCGCTGCAACAACAACTTAATACCACCCCAACCCCCCTACCACACCTGCCTGCCTTCACCACCTGGGCATATGCGCCCGCCGCTTCGAAGTTGCTCTGATGAGCATAAATTACCTACTTGTCAACAAGGGGTCTGGCCCAAATTTTTCTGGACCTCGCTACAAGGGTCTACTCTGCAGTGTCTTCTGCACTGTTCAACCTCACCTCTATTAAGGGCTTGGCCCAAATTTTTCTTGGATAGCCAAAGGCTTTCTACCACACTTCTTCATTTACGTACACCCTGAAGGCCTGAATATGCCTTGATCTTAGACCTATGTAGGGCAGCCTCACGATCCTTTGAGTGAAAGAAACATCTAAGATGGTAAAAAACGGTTCCAGCAAACCTAGAGAATCCGCTGCCTCTACCAGACATGGTAACCATGATACCTTCTTAAAAAAGAACTCTATTTCAGACTTGGAATCCTTGACTTCTACGGTCAAACAACTGTTTATTTCCATCCTGGGTGACAACTTCCCAGAGGAAATTTCGATTGAAAGGGCCCACAGAGCTCTCAGAGCTAAACCTAAATATACCGAACCTCCTAGAGATGTTGAAAAAAGAAAAAAATGATCCAGAAATATAACTAGGAACTCTTGGGTTAGGTAAAAATTTATCAAAATATTTTATTTTCAATTCCAGATAATACCAGCAATATTAATATATACATCCTATATATATCTCCTAGAGATGTTAACAGTAGGCTCTTCAGCTCTCAAGTTCGGGATGCCATTCTACGGATATCAAGGGATACGCACCCTCTTAGTTTTGAGGACTCTTTCATTGCTATTTTTCAAGATCTCTCCATTGTTACGCTAACAAAAAGGAGGATTGTGAAACCCCTGACTGATGAAATTAATCGCCAACATATCCTATACATATGGCTCTTCCCGTTTGGAATCACATTTCTGGCTTCTGGCAGACTATTTATCATCCGTCATAACAGGGTTCCTCCCTGATGCCCTGGCAGCCCTCAACCAACCGGATATATCCATACCTGACTGGGCGGGAGTTCAAGACCTAGCTTCTCTTCCCGCTCTACATCCACCCACTCCTTGGGAAGTTGTGGGCCCAAACAAATCAAGCAAGTCACGCAGGAGGTCTGGGAAACATACGCCTCAGAAGATCAACATGGACACCACCTGATTTGTGAGATATCCTTTGTTTGTCATTACATGCTGTCACTAATCCTTTGTCTGCAGGTTTCAGCTGGGACATGTGATATTTGTTTTGCAATGTTGACATTGCATACTGTTTATGTTTCTTTTCTTGTATTTCTGAACAATGTTTTAATATCTTTGCATCTATATTGGATACTGGGGTACTGCCCTACCCCTGATACACCATCCATTATGACTGTTTTATTCAATTCCCCTCCCTTTGCAACACCTGCATTTCTGTTTTACACTCCTCTTTGCGGGCCTATAGTGTCCAGTTATTGTTCCCATTACTTGTTTGTGTCTCTGTCCCCTGATCATAGGAGGTTTACTGTGTTCATTCCCCTCTGTCTTTCATGGTTGGGTCACTCTGGCCCTTGGAGAGGTGTAGTTACTCTCTGGGCATCTCCCCTGGTAGGAAATAATTTTCATGGCTAGTCAGGATGTTTGTGTTACTTCATATAATGTCAAGGGGTTCAACGATCATAGGAAGCATAGCCAAATACTTTCCCTTTAAAAAAAATCTGGATCTGATATTCTTCTACTGCAAGAGACTCATTTTAAATCCCAAAATACCCCCCAACTGTCCCGTCACTATTATTGGCAGTGGTTCCACAGCACACATCCTTCCTCTGCTTCCAAATGCATTTGCATTGCTATTAAAGAGGCTCTGTCACCAGATTAGAAGTGCCCTATCTCCTACATAATGTGATCGGCGCTGTAATGTAGATAACAGCAGTGGTTTTTAGTTAGAAAAACGATAAATTTTGACCAAGAGTGTGAATAGACATTGCTTCCAGCCAGGAAGCGATGTCTATTAACACTCCTGACACTTCGGTAACGTTTGTGTGTGACTTACTCACACAGCACAGCATGATCTCGCGAGATCACGCTGTAAATGACAGCACAGCGTAATGTCGATGTGCTGTGCTGTAAATCCAACACAAACGTTACTGAAGTGTCGGGATTGTGAATAGACATCGCGTCCTGGTTTTAGGTGATGTATATTCACTTTCAAGACACTTCAGTAAAGTTAATGTGTGAGTAAGTGACAGCATCGTGATCTCGCGAGATTACGATGTCGGAGTACATGATTGGAGAGAAGTGTATGACGCGGATTGGTCACCGATTAATCAGCGTAATACACTCCTCTGTACAATGCCCACTTGGTCAAAAGCTAAAACACGCCCACAGTTGTCGATTAAGAAAGTCATTAGCATAAATCTAATAGGTCATAACTTGGTCAAAAATGATCATTTTTCTAAATAAAAACCACTGCGGTTATCTACATTACAGCGCCGATCAAATTATGTAGGAGATAGGACACTTATAATGTGGTGACCGAGCCTCTTTAAGGGATCCCTCCCCTTCTCTCCCACTCTGACTAAATCTGACTGAGGGACGCTTTCTTTTTATTAAAGGTCATCTTGTGGGGACTATGGGTACATTAGCTAATTTGTACGCACGAATGTGAACCAGGTTAATTGGCTTCTGGAGGTGATAGATAGTCTTTTAATTTTTGCAGAGGGCATGATTATTCTGGGCGGAGACCTAAACCTAGCGATCAACCCCCTGGTTGATTTCTCAACCACAAGATCCGCTCAAACCTTTTCTTCTCTTAAGAGGTTGATTGCTAAACTACACTCGGCCAAACTAGTGGACGCATGGCGCCTCCAGCACCCAAGTGATAGGGACTATACATTTCATTCAGCCGTAAATTACACCTACCATAGGTTAGGTTACCTTTTCATATCTGATCCTCATCACCCGTTAGTACATGTCACACAGATTGGACATATCACACTGTCCGACCATGCACCTATTCACATACGACTTGCTATTACTTCCCTTCCTCCTCGAAGCTGGTCATGGAAACTTAACGAGACACTTCTAGATGATGCTAGGGAGGTTGCTCGCTTAGAGGAAGCCTTATCTGACTTTTTTGAAAAGGAACGAGATCCCGGGTGTTTCCCCTCAGTGTGGGAAACACATAAGGCCTTTATTCGGGGCGAGTTCATTGCCTTAGGCAGAGGCGTAGCTAGGTTCTCCAGCACCCGGGGCAAAGATTCAGTTTGGCGCCCCCCCTCAACCTCTCTCCCGACAGCTCCTTCCCCCTTGCCATGTTTGTTTTCTCTACCAATCACTGACGTGTCATTTCTTTTCCACATTTTTTTAATGTAACTCGAGCATAAAAACATTTGGACATTTTACAAGCAATATGGTTCTATACACAACACCAGAACCAAGCTCATTACATATATGCAGCACCAGTACCAAGCTCATTACATATATACAGCACCAGAACAAAGCTCAGTACACATATACAGCGCCAAAACAAAGCTCAGTACATATATACAACACCAGACCCAAGCTCATTACATATATAGAGTGCCAGAACCAAGCTCAGTACATGAATACAACACCAAAACAAAGCTCAGTACAAATACATTTCAGTACAGAGATTATTTGCAAAGTCAGGTTAGCAGCTTCCAGTATGACCTGAATAATGGTAAGCATATACTGGGAATTGCTTATACCCCCAAAAATAGTACCCTCCACCATCTGTAAAGATCATACAGTAATAATTAGGCTTGGTTCTCACCTGCGTCGTGGTTCCGTTCATGGGTTCCGTCAGACCTTTCCATCAGGGGAACCCACGAACGGAAACCAAACAGAAACCATAGCTTTCCGTTACCATTTCAATAGTAACGCTTCCGTTGCTAATGGTTTCTTTTTGTCTCCGTTTCACATGGTTTCCGTTTTATTGGCGGTATCAATAGAGTAGTCGACTGTATCCACCTGTAATCTATCACATCTAACTTAGATGTGATGTATTACAGGTGGATCCAGCGTGTCAGAGACACACAGGACCCGCTGACACTGAACCCATCAGTCCCACAGACCTGACAAGTTCAGGATTCAGCGTAAGATACAGCTGCTCTGTATACAGGATACAGACCAGCTGTATCTCAAAAATGAAAAAGTTTTTTTTAATAAAAACGAATTATAAAGTTGCACAAAACACACTGACTGACATTTGAAAAAAAAATCCCTTTCAAAGGTGTACATAACCTTTAATGCAAACAATCAGATCGTAAGAACCATTATCCAGTAAAACATGCAGCACGTGCAGTTTTACCAAAAGTTGGTGCGGTTTTTAAAAAATTGTTAATGTCTGCAAAAAACTCCATGGACATTAACAATCATTTGAAAACGGCGCTGACTCGTGGGAATGCAGCATGTTGACGTGGTTTGCAGCTGTATCGTTGTAAGACAGCAGCTACTATATGTATATACTGTACGGGTATGTTCACACAGGGCAGATACGCTGTGTAAAAGCACTGCCCTGTGGTGTCATTTTTCGGCCAGGAATGGCTGCTGCGGAAAAATGAGCAGAAAAAAAATGGATACTTACCATGGCGACGCTTCCCTCCTACATCCTGCAGCCCTGGGATGATGTTTCATCCCATGTGACCGCTGCAGCCTGTGATTGACTGTAGCGGTCACATGGGATGAAATGTCGTCCCAGGAGGCCGGTCCGGAAAAAGAAACAGAATTCTAGGTAAGTATAAGATTAAAAATTTTCCTGAGTTGCCTTTTTTGCAGCAGAATCGCTGCATTTCCGCCGCAAAAAAACACATCTGCTATTTGTTGTGAGTTTTACTTCCCCATTGAATCAAATGGGGAAAACCTAAAACAAATAAGCAGCATTTACGCAAATACAATTAACATGCTGCGGTTTAAAAAAACGGACCGCAGGTCAATTACTGAGCCTTTTTCCCACTCATCACGTGGGTGAGATTTGTTCAAATCTCACCCACTCTGTTGCTACTGCATTTGGGCTTTAAATACGAAGTAGCAGCAAAGTGGGTGATACTTATCAAATCCCATCCACACGCTGCGTAAAATTTCTGACCAGAAATTGACCTGCGTTGCGTATTTTTCGTACCGCAGCATGTCAATTCCTGCTGCGGAAAGTGGACTGAATTGCTGCATTTTTCAGAGATGTCACCATCCCCCAACATTGTGAAAAACACAGCAAAATCAGCACCATTTTATGCAGCAAAAAACACAAGAAATTGTGGCTATTTTTTTTTACAGCAGAATTTCTGCTAGTTGCTGCAGAAATTTTCTGTAGCAATTCCAATACGTGTGGAGAAGGCCTTAGGCTGGGTTCACACGACCTATTTTCAGGCGTAAACGAGGCGTTTTACGCCTCGAATTGCGCCTGAAAACACGGCTCAAATGCGTCGGCAAACATTTGCCCATTCATTTCAATGGGTTTGCCGACGTACTGTGCCGACGACCTGTCATTTTACGCGTCGCTGTCAAAAGACGGTGCGTAAAATAACAGCGTCGTCAAAGAAGTGCAGGACACTTCTTGGGACGTAATTTGAGCCGTTTTTCATTGAATTCAATGAAGAACAGCTCCAAATTACGGCCGTAATGGACGCCTCGCAAAACGCGAGTACAAGCAATTACGTCTGAAATGCAGGAGCTGTTTTCTCCTGAAAACAGCTCCGTAATTTCAGCGGTAATTGTTGATATCGTGTGCACATACCCTTATACTGCGGATTTAGGTTTTGTCCACACACACAACAGAATTGCTGCAGAAAATTTCTGCAGCAATTCCATTGAAAGTCATAGGCACACATGAACACATCACACACTATATATACACACACACAGACACACACACAATATATATATATATATATATACACACACACACACACACACACACACACACACACACACACACTATATATACACACACAGGAACACATCACTCACTATATATACACACACAGGAACACATCACTCACTATATATACACACACACAGACACACACACACAATATATATATATATATATATATATATATATATAATGGAAATAAAAAGCGAGTAACGGCACCAGGACTTCAATGTTGGGGAGATGTTGGTTTTATTCACCACCAGGTGGAAAGAATGAGCGACGTTTCGGTTCACACCTGAACCTTTCTCAAGCTAATTACAACAGTGCATAGTGCCACATATAAATAGGGATGCAAAGTATATACAATCAATAGTGCAATTAATAGTATATATGTAAAAAATACATTAATATACAACATATAGTTAAACACAAGTAAATATATACCAATATGTGTGTCCAGTACATGTGTTTTAAGAAACAACATCTCATAATATATGAAAAATAATGCAAAAAACATAAGGCAATATTATAATTACCCTAATCAAAAGCACCAGCTCATAATGAGGGGGAGGAGCAGAGGGAACGTTCCAAGTACAAAAAGTAATATTATGTCATAAAAAACTTACAGTGTCAGCTCTCTGTGATGCATGGGATAAACCATGGCGTCCCGCAGTCGATAATGCGCATGCGCAAGATGGCGAACTGCCGGAAATGCGTCACGTGGAACGCATACCTGAAACGCAGTGTAGCCGCGCATGCGCAGAAAATGGATTCTGTCTCGGCGTATGTTTCACATCAATATGGAAAGAAAACTCAAAAGAGTATATAACCAACAAAATCTAGTATATTATATATATAGATAGATAGCCCATATTATATATATGGGAAATATACTCGAATATCTATAA